>NC_053028.1:556697572-556748606 GCF_003073215.2 Triticum urartu
TTCTTAGATATTTCAATACGGACTACATACAAATATATGAACATACAAATATATATATAGATATATTTTAAAACATAGATTCATTCATTTTACTTTGTATATAGTTTATATTTAAATTTTTAAGAAGACTTATATTTAAGAACGAAGGGGGTATATGTTTTAAGAAGATATGAATATGGTCATATTCTGCATGCAACGACCCAACCCCTGATGCCTATATGGAATTATGAACCATCACATGTAAAATAGAAGCTCAGAAAAATTTCTATATATATTAAACGATCCCGCAAAAAAAGAATCCACCATCTCACCACCATCACCAAAATCACCAAGGGGGGAGGAGTCCTCACAGACACCTACTCAGGCAAAGAAAACGGAACAAAAAAATCGCTCACTCTTCCCCTCGGCCACCCAGCCTGTGTGGACTCCAAATATGAAAATGGAGGGGCCACAGGCATACACGCACTCTTCATTTACTGCATGGCAACCGACATCGACACACACAGGAAATTAGCACCGTCGGCTAACGGCTCTATAACATCCCTTCATCCTTGTATGATCCATCTCGATCTACTCATCTTCTCTAGTTCGCCTCCTCACTTGTGTCACACCTCTCATGCCCCCCGCCCGGAGCCTCCCAGCGATGCGTCGTGATGGCTCATGCTGCCACCGCCGGCTCATGCCTCCCTTGACGTCCTCCTCCTCCTTCAGTCAAGGGACTCGTCACACCAATATTGGAACTCATTTCCTGATTTCATCAAAAGGTTAGGTAAGACAAATATCTGCTAGGCGATCGACCAAAAGGAAAAAATCGAAGTATTCAGTTCAACCATCAATTCGCAAAATCACCATGCCAGTAATAAGTTTATTTTTACAAAAAAGTATTTCTATTACTCAATGATTGTTACATCATTAACTAATAAAGGTACATGCTATTTAGGTGGATTATCCAACAAAATTCAAGGAGAAGTAAATTTGGTTTCCCTAGCAAGCTCATGGGCCACAAGATTTGCTTCCCAAGAGAAATGTTCAACCTTCAAAAAAAAAAAATCTTGAACAACTCTGTGTGCATATGGTAGCAGTCCTCACGAATCAAGTTAGTACCTTGCATGAAGTCACTCTTCTTCATCCAAAAAGTCATTGTCTTGACTGCTACTATCTGTGTTGGCCACAGCATCGGTTTGAACCTACATACTTTCACGTGGTTAGCCACAAAATGAAACATATGACCACATTATGTAAATGGATAAGTGTGTGTCAAAACTGAAAAATCAACTACACCTAGTTGACCAAGAATTAATCCACAAGATGCAATATATGTAACTAATTTAGGTATAGTAGTAAATCAATCCCATTTGATTCATTCTTTATTCGCTACTATGAAAGTACCGCAGACCCCTTGTAGACTACAAAATTTGTATTAGTAGTATACAACAGTAACATGTACACAAAAATTGACAACCTCCCAAGCCCTGAAGAGTCACTTCAGAACAACTTTTTCAAATAGCAATTTCTAGTATGCATTGAGTAGGATTATCTTAAGAAGTACTCCACCTCATGTCTTCTTCCTATAAGTCCCACAAAATGGCAACAAACAGGTAGATTCTTTAAAAGAGAGGATCCATAGGGCCATTGAGTGCAGCTTCAGGTCAGTTTTGAAACTGAACGTGGTTTGAGCAAATTTATCATCTTTTTAAATCTGCTTTAGCTTACCATTTGTAACGAATATAGTTCACCAGAATTTAACACTCCACGGGAACTAAACTGAGCGAGAGTTTTTGTATCTAAAGCGTACCTGATGCCGTGAGCTCTCGATTGTACTGCATTAAATGTAGAGTCACAAATGTCAGGCATAAACTAGTTGGTCTCTCATCAAGCAACAACTGATAAAACCAGGCTATTTGCAACTTGACAACATACAGGCAGAGTCACACAAACAGACTTCCGCTTGATATATATATCACCTCGTCTCCGGAATAATCTATCAACTTCTGTTTCACCTGGATCGGATTGGCTTCAATCCAGATCGCATTGTTCTGGATAATCCCCACGAAATCAAATGAACAGTGGACCCTCGCCTACTCTTCGGCCATCATCACGGACAGCTTGGAACATCATGTACACTTGTTTTAGGTGCAGATCCGACATCAGATACACTTGTTTTTTCATTCTGAATATCTAAATAGTAGTAAGAGTTGGATCTGAAAATTCCCAGTCTGTCATAGCATAACATCAAACAGGATGTGGGCGGAGTACTTTCGCCGATGCTAATCAACGCTCCTGCCTCAAACACCTGCACATGTGGCCAAAGAAGAATCGGAGAGATAAGATGACACAAAGCAGAGAGCATGAGGACAAGAGGAGGAGATGTGATATTCAGCCACAGCCACCCCGAGCCCCGTCAACAGGCGTACACCGCAGGCTCTGAGGCCGCCGCCCCGCGCCACATCAACTTGGTCGGGAGGAGCAGGACCAGGACGTCCGCGTGTTCCCTTTGAGCCGGTGGCCAATCCGGCATAGTCTGTAGCCCCTGAACCGAAACAGAGTGGCCGCACACGTGCCGATTCGTCGTGGCCGCCGATGCCGCTCGCCGGACCCCAAAGGAGGAGGCGTGTGGGCGGACGGTCGGGCGAGACGTGGCCGCCCGCGTGCGGCGCATCATGAGGAGCATGTGGTCTGTGGCGCCGCAGTGGTGGGTAGAGCGCGCCGGAGAGGGAGAGGAGGAAGACGGTAGCACGCCGGCGCCGGTGAAATCGGGGAGAGGAGGATGGGGGCGTGGCGGCGGGGCAGAGGGAACCCTCGTCTTCTCGTGCGCGATAGCGATGTCAACGACGGGGCTGCATATGAGACTTTTTTTTTCACTTATTATTATGGTCGGCCTATAGTGGACGACGGGTTTATTTCCATAATACTTAAGAACTCAAACCATGCTTTATTATTAGGGAGAGAATTCTGTTTTATATTCACATTTTTATTTTCTTTATCCTTTTTGCTTTTTTAATTTAAAAATACTATAAATATATATTACAAAAAAACACTTAACATAAATTTAAAAAAAATGTCAATTTTGCATTTGAAATATCTTTGTAACGTATACGAAAAATGTACAACGTGAATCAACAAAAGCAGGAAATGTTAATCATGTGTACGATTTTTTTTGACATTTAGAAAATGTCCCACGTTTTGAAATAAATACTCGTGACATTTAAAAAAATGTTTGTACGTTGCAAAAAAATGTTCCTGTGATACAAACTATTTATACATTAAAAATGTATGTTACATTTAATAAAAGTGTTAAACAAGTTTCAAATATGTGTTTGTGACATTCTCACAATGAAAATTGTACAATGTAAAAGAAATGTTGCAATGTTAAGATTTTTGTATCATTAAGAAAATGTTCTAAAGTGCATTTAAAGAATGTTTATTTTACATTATATATTTTTTATTTTCTTAATGATAAAAAAATCTTAACACATATTTTAACAGCTAAACATGTATTTAAAAATGTGAAGTATTTATAAAATATGTTTAATGATAATGTTACAAACACATATTTGAAACTTGTTAACACTTTAAATACATGTTTAGCTACTAAACTATTGTTAAAATAATGTTCTAAAACATTATCACATTTTTTAAATACAATGTTAAAATAATGCTTTTGTTAAATTGCTAAACATGTATTTAAAAAATGTGAAATATTTATAAAAAATGTTTTAGATCTATATGAAAATGTACAACATCTATGAAAAAAGTAGAGATCAAATCACATACTGGAAAAAAATATTAATCATGCATTGAAGAAAATATTAAACATGTGTAAAAAATGTTCCTAATGTACAGAAAAAATGTACAATGCGTATGAAAAATGTAGACATGTGTTTTCTTTAACACAATACAATCAAAGTCGCTTTCATACACGAGCATACGCTCACCTTTATGAACGCACGCATGCCCCTACCCATGTGAGCACCTCCGAGAGGCTGAGTCGGCATAACATCTTAAGATTTTATGAAGTCATCACATGTGTCTCACAGTCGACGGAACGTCTCCTCCCACTGAACGAACATCGCCAGAAGCTTGAAATAAATCCCGGAATAATGCGAGCACCAATGTCAAGTTTAGAGCATCTCCAGCCGCGCCCCCAGAACGGCCTCCCCAGGCGGTTTATTTGCGCCGGCGACGAAAAAACGGTCCAGTCGCGCCTCCAGGACGCCGAATTCCGCCAACTCGGCCCGTTTTTGCGCCCGGCGCTCGGGGGCTCCGTCGCAAGGGAAAAACGTTCCTGGGGTCACATTGACAAGCGAAAAGTCAAGCCATCCGCCCAGATTCACCTCCTACCCCCCCCCCCCCCCCCCCCCCCCCCCCCCCCCCCCCCCCCCCCCCCGCGCTCGGCCGCCACCCTGCCGATCCCGGGGCCGACCACCGCCCGCCTCAGCTAGGTAGACCATCTCCCGCCAGGAAAAAGAAGGGGTTCGCCAAGGCAGCCTCTCCGACGCCGCCCCGACACCTTTTCCGGCGCTTCGCCCGCGCAGGGCCTGTACACCGGCGGGCTTGCGCCCACCTCGCCCACAAGGTGTTCGGTGAATTGCCCGGTGATACGTCTCCATCGTATCTACTTTTCCAAACACTTTTGCCCTTGTTTTGGACTCTAACTTGCATGATTTGAATGGAACTAACCCGGACTGACGCTGTTTTCAGCAGAATTGCTATGGTGTTATTTATGTGCAGAAACAAAAGTTCTCGGAATGACCTGAAACTTCACAAAACAAGTTTTCGGAAATAATAAAAAATCCTTGCAAAAGATGAAGGCCAGGGGGCCCACCACCTGTCCACGAGGATGGGGGGCGCGCCTGCCCCCCTAGGGCGCGCCCCCTACCTCGTGGGCCCCCTGGAGTGATGACCCACAAGTATAGGGGATCTATCGTAGTCCTTTCAATAAGTAAGAGTGTCAAACCCAACGAGGAGCAAAAAATGATAAGCGGTTTCCAGCAAGGTATTCTCTGCAAGTACTGAAATAAGTGGTAACAGATAGTTTTGTGATAAGATAAATTATAACGAGCAACAAGTAACAAAAGTAAATAAAGTGCAACAAGGTGGCCCAATCCTTTTTGTATCAAAGGACAAGCCTAGACAAACTCTTATATGATGTAAAGCGCTCCCGAGGACACATGGGAATATCGCCAAACTAGTTTTCATCACGCTCATATGATTCACGTTCGGTACTTTGATAATTTGGTATGTGGGTGGACCGGTGCTTGGGTGCTGCCCTTACTTGGACAAGCATCTCACTTATGATTAACCTCTATTGCAAGCATCCGCAACTACAACAAAAGTATTAAGATAAACCTAACCATAGCATGAAACATATGGATCCAAATCAGCCCCTTACGAAGCAACGCATAAACTAGGGTTTAAGCTTCTGTCACTCTAGCAACCCATCATCTACTTATTACTTCTCAATGCCTTCCTCTAGGCCCAAATAATGGTGAAGTGTCATGTAGTCGATGTTCACATAACACCACTAGAGGGGAGACAACATACATCTCATCAAAATATCGAACGAATACCAAATTCACATGACTACTAATAGCAAGACTTCTCCCATGTCCTCAGGAACAAAAGTAACTACTCACAAAGCATAAATATGTTCATAATCAGAGGGGTATTAATATGCATATAGGATCTGAACATATGATCTTCCACCAATTAAACCAACTAGTATCAACTACAAGGAGTAATTAACACCACTAGCAACCTACTAGCACCAATCCTAAACTTGGAGACAAGAATTGGATACAAGAGATGAAGTAGGGTTTTGAGATGAGATGGTGCTAATGAAGATGTTGATGGAGATTGCCCTCTCCCGATGAGAGGAGCGTTGGTGTTGGTGTTGACGATGATTTCCCCCTCCGGGAGGGAAGTTTCCCCGGCGGAACAGCTCCGCCAGAGCCCTAGATTGGTTCCGCCAAGGTTCCGCCTCGTGGCGACGGAGTTTCATCCGAGAAGATGGCTTATGATTTTTTCCCATCGAAAGACTCCATATAGCAAAAGATGGCCACCGGAGGGCCACGAGGGGGCCCACGAGGTAGGGGGGCGCGCCCCCCACCCTCGTGGGCAGGGTGTGGCCCCCCTGGTGAAGTTCTTGCTCTCAGTATTTTTATATATTTGGAAAACATCTTCCGTGAAGTTTCAGGACTTTTGGAGTTGTGCAGAATAGGTCTCTAATATTTGCTCCTTTTCCAGCCCGGAATCCCAGTTGCCGGCATTCTCCCTCTTTATGTAAACCTTGTAAAATAAGAGAGAATAGGCATAAGTATTGTGACATAATGTGTAATAACAGCCCATAATGCAATAAATATTGATATAAAAGCATGATGCAAAATGAACATATCAACTCCCCCAAGCTTAGACCTCGCTTGTCCTCAAGCGAAAAGCCGAAATCAAAAAATATGTCCAAATGTTTAGAGATAGAGGTGTCGATAAAAATAAAATACGGACATGAGGGCATTATGATCATTCTTAGAACAACAACTTATATAACTCTTGTCATATGATCTCTAATGCTAGAGTAATAATTCAATCACAATATCAAGTATGAATTGTAAACTTTATTGAAAACTAACAAACTACAATCTCAGTCATTGAAGCAATTGCAATTTATCATAACATAGGAAAGAGTCAATGTATAAGAGCTTTTCAGCAGGTCCACATACTCAACTATCATATAATCTTTCACAATTGCTAACACTCACGCAATACTTATGGGTATGAAGTTTTAATCGGACACAGAGAAAGATAGGGGCTTATAGTTTTGCCTCCCAACGTTTACCGCAAAGGTAATGTCAACAGTAATAGTTCATGGAAACTCACATCCAATTAGCCATATATACCAGGATCTTTCCAACATATTGTGCTTGCCAAAGGATAAAATGTAAAAAGGAAGGGTGAAAATCACCATGACTCTTATGCACTGTAGGAGATAAAAGTAAAAGATAGGCCCTTCGCAGAGGGAAGCAGAGGTTGTCATGCACTTTTATGGTTGGATGCACAAAATCTTAATGCGAAAGAACATCACTTTATATTGACCCTTGTGATATGGACCTTTATTATGCAGTCTGTCGCTTTTATTACTTCCATATCACATGATCGTATAAAGCTTATTTCCTCCACACCAATCAATCATACATATTTAAAGAGCAATTTTTATTGCTTGCACCGATGACAACTTACTTGATGGATCTTACTCAATCCATAGGTAGATATGGTGGACTCTTATGGCAAGACTGGTTTGAGGGTGTTTGGAAGCACAAGTAGTATCTCTACTTGGTGCAATGAATTTGGCTAGCATGAGGGGGAAAGGCAAGCTCATCATGTTGGAAGATCCAAGACAATATAATTCATCTCAGATGTAAGGAAACATAACCCATTATGTTGTCTTCCTTGTCCAATGCCAACTCTTTAGCATGTCATATTTTAGTGAGTGCTCACAATCATAAAAGATGTCCAAGATAGTATATTTATATGTGAAGACCTCTCTTTCTTTATTACTTCCTATTAATTGCAACGATGACCAAAACTGTGTTTGTCAACCCTCAACAACTTTTATTCATCATACTCTTTCTATGTGAGCTCATTACTCTCCATAAGACTCACATGACCTCTTTGTTTCTTTTTATTTCTTTCTCTTTTCTTTTATTCACTTAGGATCATGGCAAAATAATCAAGCCCTTGACTCAACACTAATCTTTATTATATAGCTCACGGACTCGATTACATAGAAGGATAATAAAGCAAAACTCACGACTAGATCATACTAGGAACTTTTATTCTACTAGATCAAGATATTACCAAAAGGATCGAATTAAGAAAAAGGTAAAGATAAAGTGATGGTGATACGATACTGGGGCACTCCCCCAAGCTTGGCAGTTGCCAAGTGGAGTGCCCATACCAGATACTCAATTCTTCTTTGTTGGTGGAGACGGTGGTGATTTTGTTGATGGCGTAGGTTTGTCGTCCTTCTTCCAAGGCATAGGCTCACCATCATAGAAAGATGGCCGAGTCTCCGGGATCCTCAAATCTGCAGCCAAACTCATCCTTTTGAATCTATATTCATACTCATAGTTTTGGTTTTGTAGGTCATAGATTTGAGCTTGAAGGTGCTCAATTTTCTCGTGAAGCTTGAAGATGGTCTCCCCGATGTTGTCGGCATCCAGCTTGTGTTTGTTGGTGAATTCTGCGATCATCATGTGGTTGGAGTTGAGTCCACGCTCCACCATCCCCTGACACTTGAAAACTTGTTGCTCCATTGCTTCGAGCCTCGTCTCCACGCTTCCGGTCCCCTTTGGTCCCTCAGCATCACGGATGTGCAACAACCCATCACGCATCTCAATGGTTTGAGGGTGTCGCTGCACCTCCGCGAGGTAAGGGTTGATGACCTTATCAAAGAACTTGTCCTTGGGAGCACTTGGAGACGCCATGATAATCTAGATCTGTCAGAAAAACAGCTCGAAACAAAGACAGGAGATTTTTGCGTGATACGGGAGTCAAAATCCCCGGGAGATTATATAATGAATTTTTACCGACCAAAATATGTGTCGTGTACGAAAACGGAGTCCAGAGAGCACACGAGGTGCCCACGAGGTAGGGGGCGCGCCCAGTAGGGTAGGACGCGCCCTCCACCCTCGTGGAGACATCATGTCCTTCCCGGACTGCTGCTTATTTTTCTATTTTTCTAAATAATCCAAAACGGAGAAATATTGCCTTAAAAACTGTTTTGGAGTCGGTTTACTTACCGTACAACATACATATTCCTTTTCGGAGTCTGAAACGTTCCAGAAAGTGTCCCTTATGTATTCCTCCGGGGTTACGATTTCAATAACATTGGTTTCAACATTTATGGGATTACCTGAGATATAGTGTTTGATTCTTTGACCGTTCACCACCTTCGGATTTGTGCCTTCGAAGTTGTTGATTTTTATGGCACCGGAACGGTAGACCTCCTCGATAACGCAAGGACCTTTCCATTTAGAGAGAAGTTTTCCTGCAAAAAATCTTAAACGAGAGTTGTATAGCAATACATAATCACCTACATTAAACTCACGCTTTTGTATCCTTTTGTCATGCCATCTTTTAACTTTTTCTTTAAACAACTTGGATTTTCGTAGGCTTGGGTTCTCCATTCATCAAGTGAGCTAATATCAAATAACCTCTTCTCATCGGCAAGTTTAAAATCATAATTAAGTTCTTTAATAGCCCAATAAGCCTTGTGTTCTAGTTCGAGAGGTAAGTGACATGCTTTTCCATAGACCATTTTATATTGAGACATACCCATAGGATTTTTATATGCAGTTATATAGGCCCATAATGCATCATCAAGTTTCTTGGACCAATTCTTTCTAGACCTATTAACAATCTTTTGCAAAATTAATTTGAGTTCTCTATTACTCAATTCTACTTGACCACTAGACTGAGGGTGATAAGGAGATGCAATTCTATGATTAACATCATATTTAGGAAGCATTTTACGGAAAGCACCATGAATAAAATGTGAACCACCATGAGTCATTAAATATCTAGGGACTCCAAATCTTGGAAAAATAACTTCTTTAAGCATTTTGATAGAAGTGTTATGATCAGCACTACTAGTTGGAATAGCTTCTACCCACTTAGTAACGTAATCAACAGCAACGAAAATATGTGTATAACCATTAGAGGAAGGAAAAGGTCCCATATAGTCAAAACCCCAAACATCAAATGGTTCAATAACAAGTGAATAATTCATAGCCATTTCTTGACGTCTACTAATATTACCAATTCTTTGACATTCATAACAAGATAAGACAAACTTACGGGCATCCTTGAAGAGAGTAGGCCAATAAAAACCAGATTGCAGTACCTTATGTGCAGTTCTATCTCCAGCATGGTGTCCTCCATAAGCTTCGGAGTGACACTTGCGTATGATCTGTTCCTGTTCATGCTCAGGTACACAACATCTAATAACACCATATACTCCTTAATTATAAAGATCTGGGTCATCCCAAAAGTAATGCCTCAAATCATAGAAGAACTTTTTCTTTTGCTGGTATGTGAAACTAGGTGGTATAAACTTAGCAACAATGTAATTAGCATAATCAGCATACCATGGAGCAGTATGAGAAGCATTTATGACATTTAATTGCTCATCAGGAAAGCTATCATCAATAGGTAGTGGGTCATCAAGCACATTTTCTAACCTAGACAAGTTGTCTGCAATGGGGCTGTCAGCTCCTTTTCTATCAACAATATGCAAATCAAATTATTGTAGCAAGAGAACCCATCTAATAAGTCTAGGTTTAGCATCTTTCTTTTTCATAAGATATTTAATAGCAGCATGATCAGTGTGAATAGTTACTTTAGAATCAACAATATAAGGTCTAAACTTATCACAAGCAAATACAACGGCTAAGAATTCTTTTTCAGTAGTAGCATAATTTCTTTGAGCATTGTCTAGAGTTTTACTAGCATATTGAATAACACTTAGTTTCTTATCAACTCTTTGTCCTAGAACATCACCTACAACATAATCACTAGCATCACACATAATTTCAAAGGGTAAATTCCAATCAGGTGGCTGAACAATAGGTGCAGAGATCAATGCTTTCTTAAGTATTTCAAATGCTTCTACGCAATCATCATCAAAAACAAATGGTATATCTTTTTGTAATAAATTAGTCAGAGGTCGAGAGATTTTTGAGAAGTCCTTAATGAACCTCCTATAAAAACCGGCATGACCAAGGAAACTTCTTATACCTTTGATGTCCTTGGGACATGGCATCTTTTCAATAGCATCAACCTTGGCTTTACCAACTTCAATACCTCTTTCAGAAACTTTATGCCCCAAGACAATACCTTCATTAACCATAAAGTGGCACTTTTCCCAATTCAAGACAAGATTAGTTTCTTCACATCTCTGCAAAACTCGATCAAGGTTGCTCAAGCAATCATCAAAAGAAGATCCATAGACGGAAAAGTCGTCCATGAAAACCTCACAAATCTTTTCACAAAAGTCAGAGAATATAGCCATCATGCATCTTTGAAAGGTAGCAGGTGCATTACATAAACCAAAAGGCATACGTCTATAAGCAAAAGTACCAAAAGGGCATGTAAAAGTAGGTTCTGATTGATCTTTGGCCGACACAGGTATTTGAGAGAAACCAGAATAACCATCTAGAAAGCAAAAATGTGTATGTTTGGATAATCTTTCTAGCATTTGATTGATAAAAGGTAAGGGGTAATGATCTTTTTTAGCAGCCTTATTTAATTTGCGGAAATCAATTACCATCCTATAACGTGTAATAATTCTTTGAGGAATCAATTCGTCTTTATCATTAGGAACAACAGTAATACATCCCTTCTTAGGGACACAATGGACAGGGCTTACCCATTGACTATCAGCAACGGGATAAATTATACCTGCCTCAAGGAGCTTTAGTATCTCCTTTCTTACCACTTCTTTCATTTTAGGATTCAGCCGGCGTTGATGATCACGAACTGGTTTAGCAACTTCTTCCAAATTAATTTTATGTTGACATAGAGTGGGACTAATGCCCTTAAGATCATCAAGAGTATACCCAATAGCAGCGCGGTGCTTCTTCAGAGTTTTCAATAATCTCTCTTCTTCATGTTCTGAAAGGTTAGCACTAATAATAACAGGATATATCTTTTTCTCATCAAGATAAGCATATTTAAGAGTATCAGGTAATGGTTTAAGCTCAAACACAGGATCACCCTTGGGTGGAGGAGGATCCCCTAGGATTTCAACACGTAAATTGTTTTTCAGAATAGGTTCTTGTTTAAAGAATACTTCATCTAGTTCCCTTCTTTCATTCATAAACATGTCATTTTCATGGTCTAGCAAGTATTGTTCTAAAGAATCACTAGGAGGTACGGCAATAGAAGCAAGACCAATAATTTCATCCTTACTAGGTAATTCTTCTTCACGGTGTTGTCTACTAAATTTAGAAAAATTAAATTCATGAGTCATATCATCTAAACCAATAGTAACAACATCCCTTTTGCAATCTATGGTAGCATTAACAGTATTTAAGAAGGGTCTACCAAATATAATGGGACAAAAGCTATCTTGTGGGGAACCAAGAACAAGAAAATCAGTAGGATATTTAGTTTTCCCACACAAGACTTCAACATCTCTAACAATTCCCATTGGTGAAATAGTATCTGAAGGAAATATGCCCTAGAGGCAATAATAAAGTTATTATTTATTTCCTTATATCATGATAAATGTTTATTATTCATGCTAGAATTGTATTAACCGGAAACATAATACATGTGTGAATACATAGACAAACAGAGTGTCACTAGTATGCCTCTACTTGACTAGCTCGTTAATCAAAGATGGTTATGTTTCCTAACCATGGACAAAGAGTTGTTATTTGATTAACGGGATCACATCATTAGTTCAATGATCTGATTGACATGACCCATTCCATTAGCTTAGCACCCGATTGTTTAGTATGTTGCTATTGCTTTCTTCATGACTTATACATGTTCCTATGACTATGAGATTATGCAACTCCCGTTTGCCGGAGGAACACTTTGTGTGCTACCAAACGTCACAACGTAACTGGGTGATTATAAAGGTGCTCTACAGGTGTCTCCAAAGGTACATGTTGGGTTGGCGTATTTCGAGATTAGGATTTGTCACTCCGATTGTCGGAGAGGTATCTCTGGGCCCTCTCGGTAATGCACATCACTTAAGCCTTGCAAGCATTGCAACTAATGAGTTAGTTGCGGGATGATGTATTACGGAACGAGTAAAGAGACTTGCCGGTAACGAGATTGAACTAGGTATTGAGATACCGACGATCAAATCTCGGGCAAGTAACATACCGATGACAAAGGGAACAACGTATGTTGTTATGCGGTCTGACCGATAAAGATCTTCGTAGAATATGTAGGAGCCAATATGGGCACCCAGGTCCCGCTATTGGTTATTGACCGGAGACGTGTCTCGGTCATGTCTACATTGTTCTCGAACCCGTAGGGTCCGCACGCTTAAGGTTTCGATGACAGTTATATTATGAGTTTATGAGTTTTGATGTACCGAAGGAGTTCAGAGTCCCAGATGAGATCGGGGACATGACGAGGAGTCTCGAAATGGTCGAGACGTAAAGATCGATATATTGGACGACTATATTCGGACATCGGAAAGGTTCCGAGTGATTCGGGTATTTTTCGGAGTACCGGGTAGTTACGGGAGAAGCAATGGGCCTTGATGGGCTTTAGTGGGAAGAGGAAAAAGGGCCAAGGGGCTGCTGCGCCCCCCTCCCCTCTAGTCCGAATTGGACTAGGGAAAAGGGGGCCGGCCACCTTTCCTTCTCCTCTACTTCCTTCTCCCTCCCTCCCCTCTTGGTGTACTCCTACTAGGACTTGGAGTCCTAGTAGGACTCCACATCCTGGCCGCACCAATTGCCTTGGCCGGCCTCCTCCTCCTCCATCCTTTATATACTGAGGCAAGGGGCACCCCATGAACAAAAGTTGATCCACGTGATCATATTCTTAGCCGTGTGCGGTGCCCCCTTCCACCATAGTCCTCGATAATATTGTAGCGGTGTTTAGGCGAAGCCCTGCTGCAGTAGTACATCAAGATCGTCACCACGCCGTCGTGCTGACGGAACTCTTCCCCGACACTTTGCTGGATCGGAGTCCGGGGATCGTCATCGAGCTGAATGTGTGCTAGAACTCGGAGGTACCGTAGTTTCCGTGCTTGATCGGTCGGGCCGTGGAGACGTACGACTACATCAACCAAACGCTTCCGTCGTCGATCTACAAGGTACGTAGATCATACTCTCCCCTCTCGTTGCTATGCATCACCATGATCTTGCGTGAGCGTAGGAATTTTTTTGAAATTACTACGAAACCCAACAGTGGCATCCGAGCCTAGGTTTTATATGTTGATGTTATATGCACGAGTAGAACACAAGTGAGTTGTGGGCGATATAAGTCATACTGCTTACCAGCATGTCATACTTTGGTTCGGTGGTATTGTTGGACGAAGCGGCCCGGACCGACATTACGCGTACGCTTACGCGAGACCGGTTCTCCCGACGTGCTTTGCACATAGGTGGCTTGCGGGTGACAATTTCTCCAACTTTAGTTGAACCAAGTGTGGCTACGCCCGGTCCTTGCGAAGGTTAAAACAGCACCAACTTGACAAACTATCGTTGTGGTTTTGATGCGTAGGTAAGATTGGTTCTTGCTTAAGCCCGTAGCAGCCACGTAAAACATGCAACAACAAAGTAGAGGACGTCTAACTTGTTTTTGCAGGGTATGTTGTGATGTGATATGGTCAAAACGTGATAAGATATAAGTTGTTGTATGAGATGATCATGTTTTGTTAAAGTTATCGACAACTGGCAAAAGCCTTATGGTTGTCTCTTTATTGCATAAGATGCAAGCACCAAATAATTGCTTTACTTTATCGCTATGCGATAGCAATAGTTGCAAGAGCAATAGTTGGCGAGACGACCACGTGATGACACATTGATATAGATCAAGATGATGGAGATCATGGTGTCATGCCGGTGACGATAGAGATCATGACAATACTTTGGAGATGGAAATCAAAGGCGCAAGATGATGATGGCCATATCATATCACTTATATTGATTGCATGTGATGTTTATCTTTTATGCATCTTATCTTGCTTTGATTGACGGTAGCATTATAAGATGATCTCTCACTAAATTATAAAGAAGTGTTCTCCCTGAGTATGCACCGTTGCGAAAGTTCTTCATGCTGAGACACCACGTGATGATCGGGTGTGATAGGCTCTACGTTCAAATACAACGGGTGCAAAACAGTTGCACACGCAGAATACTCAGGTTATACTTGACGAGCCAAGCATATACAGATATGGCCTCGGAACACGGAGACCGAAAGGTCGAGCGTGAATCATATAGTAGATATCATCAACATAGTGATGTTCACCAATGAAACTACTCCATCTCACGTGATGATCGGACATGGTTTAGTTGATTTGGATCACGTAATCACTTAGAGGATTAGAGGGATGTCTATCTAAGTGGGAGTTCTTAAGTAATATGATTAATTGAACTTAAATTTATCATGAACTTAGTCCTGGTAGTATTTTGCAAATCAATAGCTCGCGTTGTTGCTTCCCTGTGTTTATTTTGATATGTTCCTAGAGAAAATTGTGTTGAAAGATGTTAGTAGCAATGATGCGGATTGGATCCGTGATCTGAGGTTTATCCTCATTGTTGCACAGAAGAATTATGTCCTTGATGCACCGCTAGGTGACGGACCTATTGCAGGAGCAGATGCAGACGTTATGAACGTTTGGCTAGCTCAATATGATGACTACTTGATAGTTTAGTGCACCATGCTTAATGGCTTAGAATCGGGACTTCAAAGACGTTTTGAACGTCATGGAGCATATGAGATGTTCCAGGAGTTGAAGTTAATATTTCAAGCAAATACCCGAGTTGAGAGATATGTAGTCTCCAACAAGTTCTATAGCTAAAAGATGGAGGAGAATCGCTCAACTAGTGAGCATGTGCCCAGATTGTCTGAGTACAACAATCGCTTGAATCAAGTGGGAGTTAATCTTCCAGATAAGATAGTGATTGACAGAATTCTCTAGTCACCATCACCAAGTTAGTAGAACTTCGTGATGAACTATGATATGCAAGGGATAACGGAAACGATTCCCAAGCTCTTCGTAATGCGGAAATTGACGAAGGTAGAAATCGAGAAAAAACATCAAGTGTTGATGGTAGACAAGACCACTAGTTTCAAGAAAAGGGCAGGGGGAAGAAGGGGAACTTCAAGAAGAACAGCAAGCAAGTTGCTGCTCAAGTGAAGAAGCCCAAGTCTGGTCCTAAGCCTGAGACTAAGTGTTTCTACTGCAAAGGGACTGGTCACTGGAAGCGGAACTACCCCAAGTGATTGGCAGATAAGAAGGATGGCAAAGTGAACATAAGTATATTTGATATACATGTTATTGATGTGTACTTTACTAGTGTTTATAGCAACCCCTCAGTATTTGATACTAGTTCAGTTGCTAAGATTAGTAACTCGAAACGGGAGTTGCAGAATAAACAGAGACTAGTTAAGGGTGAAGTGACGATGTGTGTTGGAAGTGGTTCCAAGATTGATATGATCATCATCGCACACTCCCTATACTTTCGGGATTAGTGTTGAACCTGAATAAGTGTTATTTGGTGTTTGCGTTAAGCATGAATATGATTTGATCATGTTTATTGTAATACGGTTATTCATTTAAGTAAGAGAATAAATTGTTGTTCTGTTTACATGAATAAAACCTTATATGGTTACACACTCAATGAAAATAGTTCGTTGGATCTCGATCGTAGTGATACACATAATCATAATATTGAAACCAAAAGATGCAAAGTTAATAATGATAGTGCAACTTATTTGTAGCACTGCCGTTTAGGTCATATTGGTGTAAAGCGCATGAAGAAACTCCATGCTGATGGGATTTTGGAATCACTTGATTATGAATCACTTGATGCTTGCGAACCATGCCTCATGGGCAAGATGACTAAGACTCCGTTCCCCGGAGCGAGCAACTGACTTATTGGAAATAATACAAACTGATGTATGCGGTCCGATGAGTGTTACGGCTCACGGCAAGTATCGTTATTTTCTGAACTTCACAGATGATTTGAGCAGATATGGGTATATCTACTTGATGAAACATAAGTCTGAAACATTTGAAAAGTTCAAAGAATTTCCGAGTGAAGTGGAAAATCATCGTGACAAAGAAAATAAAGTTTCTACGATCTGATCGCGGAGACAAATATTTGAGTTACGAGTTTGGTCTTCAATTAAAACAATGTGGAATAGTTTCACAAACTCATGCCACATGGAACACCACAGCATAATGGTGTGTCCGAACGTCATAACCGTACTTTATTGGATATAGTGCAATCTATGATGTCTCTTACCGATCTACCACTATCGTTTTGGGGTTATGCATTAGAGACAGCTGCATTCACGTTAAATAGGGCACCATCTAAATCCGTTGAGATGACACCATATGAACTATGGTTTGGCAAGAAACCTAAGCTGTCGTTTCTTAAAGTTTGGGACTGCGATGCTTATGTGAAAAAGTTTCAACATGATAAGCTCGAAACCCAAATCGGAGAAGTAAATCTTCATAGGATATCCAAAGGAAACTATTGGATACACCTTCTATCACAGATCCGAAGGCAAGACTTTTGTTGCTAAGTTCGGAAACTTTCTGGAGAAGGAGTTTCTCTCGAAAGAAGTGAGTGGGAGGAAAGTAGAACTTGACGAGGTAACTGTACCTGCTCCCTTATTGGAAAGTAGTGCATCACAGAAAACTGTTTCTGTGACACCTACACCAATTAGTGAGGAAGCTAATGATAATGATCATGAAACTTCAGATCAAGTTATTACTGAACCTCGTAGATCAACCAGAGTAAGATCCACACCAGAGTGGTATGGTAATCCTGTTCTGGAAGTCATGTTACTAGACCATGATGAACCTACGAACTATGAAGAAGCGATGGTGAGCCCAGATTCTGCAAAATGGCTTGAAGCCATGAAATCTGAGATGGGATCCATGTATGAGAACAAAGTGTGGACTTTGGTTGACTTGCCCAATGATCGACAAGCAATTGAGAATAAATGGATCTTCAAGAGGAAGATGGACGCTGATAGTAGTGCTACCGTCTACAAAGCTAGAATTGTCGCAAAAGGTTTTCGACGAGTTCAAGGTGTTGACTACGATGAGAGTTTCTCACTCATATCTATGCTTAAATCTGTCCGAATCATGTTAGCAATTGCCGCATTTTATGAAATCTGGCAAATGGATAACAAAACTGCAATCCTTAATGGATTTCTTAAAGAAGAGTTGTACATGATGCAACCAGAAGTTTTTGTCAATCCTAAAGGTGTTAACAAAATATGCAAACTCCAGCGATCCATCTATGGACTGGTGTAAGCATCTCGGAGTTGGAATGTACGCTTTGATAAGTTGATCAAAGCATATAGTTTTATACAGACTTGCGGTGAAGCATGTATTTACTAGAAAGTGAGTGGGAGCACTACAACATTTCTGATAAGTATATGTGAATGACATATTGTTGATCAGAGACAATGTAGAATTATTCTGCAAAGCATAAAGGAGTGTTTGAAAGGAGTTTTTCAAAGAAAGACCTCGGTGAAGCTGCTTACATATTGAGCATCAAGATCTATAGAGATAGATCAAGACGCTTGATAAGTTTTTTTCAATAAGTACAAACCTTGACAAGATTTTGAAGTAGTTCAAAATGGAGCAGTCAAAGAAAGAGTTCTTGCCTGTGTTACAAGGTGTGAAGTTGAGTAAGACTCAAAGCCCGACCACGGCAGAAGATAGAAAGAGAATGAAAGTCATTCCCTATTCCTCAGTCATAGGTTCTATAAAGTATGCCATGCTGTGTACCAGATCTATTGTATACCATACACTGAGTTAAGAAAGGGAGTACAATAGTGATCTAGGAGTAGATCAATGGACAGCGGTCAAAATTATCCTTACTGGAATAAGGATATGTTTCTCGATTACGGAGGTGACAAAAGGTTCGTCGTAAAGGGTTACGTCGATGCAAGTTTTGACACTGATCCAGATGACTCTAAGTCTCAATCTGGATACATATTGAAAGTGGGAGCAATTAGCTAGAAGTAGCTCCATGCAGAGCATTGTTGACATAGAAATTTGCAAAATACATGCGGATCTGAATGTGGCAGACCCGTTGACTAAACTTCTCTCACAAGCAAAACATGATCACTTTTTGGGTCTTAATCACATAGCGATGTGAACTAGATTATTGAATCTAGTAAACCCTTTGGGTGTTAGTCACATGGAGATGTGAACCAATCACATAAAGATGTGAACTATTGGTGTTAAATCACATGGCGATGTGATCTAGATTATTGACTCTAGTGCAAGTGGGAGACTGAAGGAAATATGCCCTAGAGGCAATAATAAAGTTATTATTTATTTCCTTATATCATGATAAATGTTTATTATTCATGCTAGAATTGTATTAACCGGAAACATAATACATGTGTGAATACATAGACAAACAGAGTGTCACTAGTATGCCTCTACTTGACTAGCTCGTTAATCAAAGATGGTTATGTTTCCTAACCATGAACAAGGAGTTGTTATTTGATTAATGAGATCACATCATTAGGTGAATGATCTGATTGACATGACCCATTCCATTAGCTTAGCACCCGATCGTTTAGTATGTTGCTATTGCTTTCTTCATGACTTATACATGTTCCTATGACTATGAGATTATGCAACTCCCGTTTGCCGGAGGAACACTTTGTGTGCTACCAAACGTCACAACGTAAATGGGTGATTATAAAGGTGCTCTACAGGTGTCTCCAAAGGTACATGTTGGGTTGGCGTATTTCGAGATTAGGATTTGTCACTCCGATTGTCGGAGAGGTATCTCTGGGCCCTCTCGGTAATGCACATCACATAAGCCTTGCAAGCATTGCAACTAATGAGTTAGTTGCGAGATGATGTATTACGAAACAAGTAAAGAGACTTGCTGGTAACGAGATTGAACTAGGTATTGAGATACCGACGATCGAATCTCGGGCAAGTAACATATTGATGACAAAGGGAACAGCGTATGTTGTTATGCGGTCTGACCGATAAAGATCTTCGTAGAATATGTAGGAGCCAATATGAGCATCCAGGTTCCGCTATTGGTTATTGACCGGAGACGTGTCTCGGTCATGTCTACATTGTTCTCGAACCCGTAGGGTCCGCACGCTTAAGGTTTCAATGACAGTTATATTATGAGTTTATGAGTTTTGATGTACCGAAGTTAGTTCGGAGTCCCGTATGTGATCACGGACATGACGAGGAGTCTCGAAATGGTCGAGACATAAAGATTGATATATTGGACGGCTATATTCGGACACCGGAAGTGTTCCGGGTGATTTCGGAGAAAACCGGAGAGCCGGGGGGTTACCGGAACCCCCCATGAGAAGTAATGGGCCATATGGGCCTTAGTGGAGAGAGAGAGGGGCTGCCAGAGGTGGGCCGCGCACCTCCTCCCCCTTGGTCCGAATTGGACTAGGAGAGGGGGGGCGGCGCCCCCCTTTCCCTCTCCCTCCCCACTTCTTTCCCCCTCCTAGTAGGAGTCCTACTCCTACTAGGAGGAGGACTCCTCCTGGCGCGCCTATAGGGGCCGGCCGGCCTCCTCCCCTTGCTCCTTTATATACGGGGGCAGGGGGGCACCCCTAGACACACAAGTTGATCTTCGTGATCATTCCTTAGCCGTGTGCGGTGCCCCCCTCCACCATATTCCACCTCGGTCATATTGTAGCGGTGCTTAGGCGAAGCCCTGCGACGGTAGAACATCAAGATCGTCACCACGCCGTCATGCTGACGAAACTCCTCCCCGACACTTTGCTGGATCGGAGCCCGGGGATCATCATCGAGCTGAACGTGTGCTAGAACTCGGAGGTGTCGTAGTTTCGGTGCTTGATCGGTCGGGCCGTGGAGACGTACGACTACATCAACCAAACGCTTCCGTTGTTGATCTACAAGGGTACGTAGATCACACTCTCCCCTCTCGTTGCTATGTATCACCATGATCTTGCATGTGCGTAGGAAATTTTTTGAAATTACTACGTTCCCCAACAGTTTTCACTTAAACATCATTCTTTTAGTATTCTTGGCAATACTAGACACCTAATAGATGAAAGGAAAAAATTAACTATAAGATTTTAGCAGAACTAAACAGTGGGCTAAAATCGGAACTCAAAATCAAGGGCTGGCGGGATCACCGGTTATCAACGCAACGATGCTTAAACATCGAAGATCCAGACATGGCCTCAATTTTCCTTCCTTTGGTGAATCAGGTCCTCCTGTCGGCTGCCGTTCGGCCACTCCTGGCCATGCCATCGGTCCTCCTGACTGCTAAAATAGCCTGTCATGTTGGAACGGAACCGGTACTCTCGACCGGGGATTTGTGAGAAGGGGGACTGAAGTCTGGTGGAGCCCTAACCAGCCGCCGTGCTATGTCGATGGTCGCCAGCGCGAGAGGAAAATACAAAGAGTCACCTCGTCGCTCCGCTCGTCTAGATCGATCGCTAGACGAGGCATACATCCCGATCAGAGCAAGGGCCAGAGGGGAAACCGAAGAGGCCATCTACAGAGGTTAACAAGGACCCAGATGGAAGACCGAGGAAGACATGCAATAGGGGCCCAGAACGCTGTTTAAAGGAACTACTGCGTACAAAATGTGAGGCCCCTAAAAACTGTGAGCCCTGTGCGAGCGCACAGGTTGCACCCCCTTGGGCTCGGGCCTGCTGGCCAGCGACGACAAATGCTACAACAATGAACGACGAAGGCCGCAATCGGTGACAACAGATGCTACGGTCGTTTGTCAAGAAGTTGCAACGCCCACGACGATGATGCTACAACCACGGCGAAGTGTGTCGCGACATTTTTTTTTGCTGGAACCGTCACCGTGGTGAGTTGAGACGGTGCCACACGGATGTTCATAGGTGATGGAGCTGTAACTGGTGGCCATGGCGGAGCCACCACAGCCTCCCCAACCAGACCACGACAGCGTTGACCTTTGTGCTGCAACAGGGACACGAGGTAGGGCCGTGACACCGTCTCCACGCTGCACAACCATACCCTCTGCCTCAGGTCATCGCCCATATCACATCTCGCTACCAAAGGCTACCGGACAAGAGACCTCCTGCCGCCGCCTTCATCAACCAGTGTCGAGGCTTTGCTCGTCCATTTCTCTATAGCAATAGTGAGGGGAAGGGAGGATGAGGATGTAGGAGGCGAGTATGGGGAAGGGAGGAGTCAAGTGTTAGGTTTTGACCAATAAAATTGTAAACGTTGAAAGACAATAGGAGGCGAATTTTAAGGTCACAAAGGATAAAACATTGTTCACATCTTGCATTGGACTTATGGCGGTCGACTAAGGGCTAGTTCTTTTGGGGCTTATGGCATGCTGTGGAAATAAGTTGCCCCTTGTTTTTTTAACCCGCAAACCATAACAATAGTTCTGCGGTAATTTTATAAATAGAAAAACAGTATGTTACAGAGAGGAGGTAGAAGCAAAAAACAAAAAGAAAGACCTTAAAAGGCTATGGTTCTAAGAAGGAGGCTAGCCAATGCCTTGAGTCATGGGATTACAAATTATTGTCTATCCACTGAGAGAAACTCTGCACATGATTCTCCTTTATCTGGAATCTTAGGAGCTTAAGATAAAACCTCCATAGTTGAATGGATTGTCGTTGAGATCTGAAGAGTTTTTCATTTCTCTAAATCCACACATTTCAGCATCCCAAAATATTGCCCCCTCGTCAGCTTATTCTAAAAGCCTAAAATAACTGTGCCTAAATTTAAAGCCGAGATTACTTTTTAACCTGAATGGATTTCTGTCGCCCCATATTTTGTTTCAAAATTTCAAGTCGGAGTCCAAAAAGTACTAAAGAACGAGATAGCATGTAGGCACGACTAGGATATGTTAGGGCATCTCCAACGGCGTCCCATAAATTTTCTTCGGCATCTGTCAGCGGACGGGTGGGGGTGTGGTGGGGGGGGACTCCGCATACATGGATGCTGTAGGCGGCCATCCAACGTTACCCGTATACATTTAAAACTCTTTTTCAACAAACCAGATGAAATTAACATAACGGATTCCATACAAACCGGATGAAAACATTTACATTTTAAACATATTTAACTACAAAAGGTAAAACTATGTGCACGTCCGGCCGTGCGGAGCTCCATTCCCAAGACACGGATACACTACGCTCGTCTACGGCTTGCTGCGACGGATCTCTTTGTCTTCCCTATGTCTGGCAGCCCGCTCATCGGACTGCCAGGAGCCCCGTAGGTATATTCTTCCCCTGTATCTTCCCTATGTTCGGCTGTGCCGTTCATCGGAGTGGCTGTCGGTGTCAAAACCGGCGGATCTCGGGTAGGGGGTCCCGAACTGTGTGTCTAGGCTCGATGGTAACAGGAGGCAAGGGACACAAAGTTTTACCCAGGTTCGGGCCCTCTCGATGGAGGTAAAACCCTACGTCCTGCTTGATTAATATTGATGATATGAGTAGTACAAGAGTAGATCTACCACGAGATCGAGGAGGATAAACCCTAGAAGCTAGCCTACGGTATGATTGTTGATGTGTATCTTGTCCTACGGACTAAAACCCTCCGGTTTATATAGACACCGGATAGGGTTAGGGTTACATAGAGTCGGTTACAATGGTAGGAGATCTAAATATCCGCATCGCCAAGCTTGCCTTCCACGCCAAGGAAAGTCCCTTCCGGACACGGGACGGAGTCTTCAATCTTGTATCTTCATAGTCCAAGAGTCCGGCTGAAGGTATAGTTCGGCCATCCGGACACCCCCTAATCCAGGACTCCCTCAGTAGCCCCTGAACCAGGCTTCAATGACGACGAGTCCGGCACGCAGATTGTCTTCGGCATTGCAAGGCGGGTTCCTCCTCCAAGTACTTCATAGAAGATTTCAAACACAAAGATAGTGTCCGGCTCTGCAAAATAAGTTTCCACATATTGCCATAGAGAGAATAATATTTACACAAATCTAATCTGCTGACGTATTCTATACTGTGACATCACACCACGGCCAAGCTTTTATTCAAACCGTTTTACTGTCCCATCTCAGCGCGTTATGCGAGGCGGTTTCCTTGGCACGTCTTGTTAAAGCAGAGATTGTGTCCCCTTATTCCGGGATTCTCATCAATACGGGCGTGGGTAACCCAACCGTGCCTTTGATTACGGCGCTTGGGAGATAAGCGAGTTTTACCAGGCTGGTGGGGACATGTAGTTGTGTCCACCCATATAAGGGGATAAGGATCCACCTTTTCACCTACGCCTTCTTCCTCCTTTGCTTATCCATTCTTGCGCACTCGAGCTCCAGCGCCCAAGTCCGCACTCCTCGCCTCGACCTTCTCCAGCCATGTCCGGAGCGGGAGGCAAGTGGATGGTCTCCTCCGTCACGGAGGGACACATCAAAAAGCTGAGGAAGGCCGGATATCTGGCTAGCAACATCGCGCACCGGCTTCCCGAAACGGGGCAGCTCATCCCCACTCCCAGGCCCCATGAGAGGGTGGTATTCCTCCCTCATTTCCTCCGTGGACTGGGCTTCCCTCTGCATCCATTTGTCCGGGGGCTCATGTTCTACTACGGCCTGGATTTCCACGATCTGGCCCCGAACTTTGTCCTCAACATCTCGGTGTTTATCGTCGTGTGCGAGGCTTTCCTCCACATCCATCCCCATTTCGGCCTATGGCTCAAGACTTTCAACGTCAAGCCGAAGGTGGTGCGCGGCAGCCAGGCGGAGTGTGGCGGTGCCATGGTTGGCAAGATGGCCAACGTCCTCTGGCTCGAGGGCTCCTTTGTAGAGAGCCTGAAGGGGTGGCAATCGGGGTGGTTTTACATCACCGAGCCGTGCGACCCTAAGTGGGTCACAGCCCCCGAGTTCCGGTCCGGACCCCCAACTCGGCTCACGTCCTGGAAAGAGACGGGCCTGTCGTGGGGCAGCCAAAAGGAGGTGACCAGACTACAAACATGCATCCAATCCCTGGTGAACAAGTAGCTCAGGCTTGTCAATGTAGTCCAGGTTATGCTCATCCGCTTGATCCTCCCGTGTCAACAACGGGCTTTCAACTCGTGGGAGTTCGATCCGGCGCGGCACCAAACTCTGAGCAGGCTCTTCGACACGACGTACGAAGATGCCTGGAAGGTGCTTTTCAAAGGCACCGAGGCTCCCGCATCCGCTACCGAGGATCGCGGATTCAGCGCGCAGCGTCACGCTAGCGCGGTAAGCTTTTTTGTATTTTTTACAGGGCACTAGTTTTTCATAGTTTAACTCTGTGCGGGATCTAAGCTCCCTTACCTTTGACAGGATTGGCAGGCGAAGTCCGGACGGATCGACTGTCCGGCACCTTTGCCCGAAGACCCAGCCGATGCCCACCTGGCGAAGCTGCTGGTTCCGGCACCCTATGTGGTGCCGGAGAAGAAGGCCGCGAAAAAGGCCGCGGGGACTCGAAAGAGTGCCCGGTGCCAGGAGGCGTCAGATCCATCATCCGACGGTTCCGAGGCGCATTCCTCCCATGAAGACGAGGAGGAGGAAGAAGAAACTCCTCCCCCTCCAGCGGGGGAAGGGAAGAAAAGGAAGGCCGCCCCAACTGGGGAGGCCGAGGGGTCCAAGAAGGCGAGAACCCCTCCTCCGGACTACTCCACCAACGCCGACGACGGCGAAGAGGAGTGGCCGCCCAGGGCCAAGCCCCTGGCGAAATCATAAGTATCCGGATACCGAAGTGATTTCATAGTATTTGATTATTGCACAGCTTTCCCTTATGTCGGATATATTTATGCAGCCCACCCAAAGACCGGCTCGACGCGTCGTCGAGCGGCTCACTGGACTCGTCGGACGTGAACTCACTTCCGACGGCTTCCTCCCCCCGCCCTACGGACGACACCGAAGTGTTGTCCCAGCAAGTTCCAATCCGGGAGGAGGTGGTCCTGGAGGCGCCGCAAGGTGACCTCCCGGACTCTAGGAGTAAAGGGGACGAAACCCCCCAGGGCTCCAAGTCCGTCCCTAGGCCGAACACCGCTCCGGAACCTTCAAAGGTTCTAGAGTCCGGTGGGGGACCTCCTTCTAAGAGGAGCAAGCCCGCCGCGCCGGCGACCTCCGTCCATCCGGAGGCGCCGGACAATCTGTTGGAGGCGCTCCAAGGCGCCTCCCTCGACGAGGGGCACCGCACTATTATGAGTGCGGTGGTCCAGAAGGTTCAGTCCGCCAAGAGCGGACTGACTGAAGCTTGTACAAGCCTTTTAACAGGCTTTGAGGTAAGTAAAGAATGTGTAAATAACATTACCGCATAGACAGTAGCCCCTGATGCTCTGTTTGGCGTTCGGGAAGAAAAGCCGAATAGAGGATCAAATAAAATTTGCAGGAGTCTAACAAAAAGAAGTCAATATGCGTGTGCAGGCTTCCCCGCTGGCGTCCGCCGCACTGACTGCGGAAGTGGACGTGCTAAAGCAGGACCTCGAGCGGCCCGAGCAAGAGCTCGGACATGTCAAGAAGCAGCTCGAGGACAGTGAAGGTAAGAAAATACCTTGTATAAATGTGTATAAAAAGGTGCAATTGCGAAAAATGACAGGAGTATCGTGGCTATTGTAGGGGCCACGTCTGAGGTGGGGACCCTGAAGCAAGCGCTGCTCGAGGCCGAGAAGAGGTCGGCCGCGGAGCGCACTGAGCGAGAAAAGTATGAGGCCAAGGTTGGCAAGGTGTGGCAAGAGCTCCAGGCTCTCATGGAAAAACATGAGAGTTTGGAGCGTGACTCAAGGACGCGAGCGTCCGAGCTCGCGGCGGCTACTGAAAGTGCCAAGTCTGCCAAGGCCGAATCCCAGAAGACCCTCCAGGAGTTGGATGAGGTGAAGAAGATAGTGGCGGTTAAGGCATTCTTTATGCAAAGTAAACACATAAGCGTGAGTTACTTGTTACTTACCCGAATCCGGAGTTCTCCAGGCGCGTTCGCAGATCTTCCCCGAAGTATATCTGATGCCGCCGCATTCTATCGAGCCGAGGAGGGCAGCTCAACGGAGAAGGTGTTCTGGTCTCAGTACGCTGAGGTTGGACACCCCGTGCCCCTGAGCGACCAGTTGAAGCAACTGGTCGAGCTCCACAAGGCGGCCGAACAGGCCATGAAGGGCCTCATAGTTCGGCTGTGGCCTGGAGAGGCTCAGCCTGGGAGCTATTTCGGGCTGGTGCGGCGGCTGGTGGAGGCCTGTCCAAGGCTCGAAGTTATCAAGCGCTCCGTCTGCATTGAAGGTGCCCGTAGGGCCCTTGCCCGTGCGAAGGTGCACTGGGGCAAGCTGGATGTCGAGAAGCTTGTGAAGGACGGGCCACCGCTGGGGAAAGAGCATCGCAAGCCCGAAAATTATTATAAGGATGTTCTGAAGGGTGCCCGCCTTGTGGCGAATGAATGTTCTATGGATGTAATTTTTGAATAAAACTCGCTCGTTTGTCCTGTGCGCTGAAAACTTGTTCATATGCGCTTAAACAATGCTGTTTGAATTTAAAATAATACCTTTTGTGCGGCTGTTTATCAATTCTGAGAGATGGCAAGTCGTCGGCTTCTGCCCCCGGGCCGCTAGTGCTGGGGTGTTCGGGGATAAACCTGAGGGCTCTTTTTCCCATGTTTGGGTCCTTCGAGGGAGGCGCTCAGCCCAACGAACAAGGCAATCGGACTATAATGCGTGAACACTCTCACTTAGCCATAAAATTCTATAATTTTAAATTTCGGCGAAGCCCCTGGTATTCGGAAGACCGAGTTCGGGGCGCTATCCACGCCTTGGCCAGACAGAACCGGCTCCTCGCCCTAAGCGGCATAAGCCTTTAAGGACTCGAAAAGACCTCTCAAACAGCGACCAGCTCTCGCCTCATCATGACGGTCAGTTTTAGCTTTCTCCACTGAGGTGCTCAACCCAGCTCAACCGGGACACAATCGCAGTGGTTCTCCTAGTGCTACCTTAGCCGATATAGCGGAATGTAAGGCACCAAAACATAGGAGCCGGGCAAACCCAACTATTGACCCAAGACATGATTCGGAGCCGATGCATATAATGCTATAAGTTTGGGGTGCCGTACTTGTTAAAGTGTTCGAACTTCTCACACCATGTTGCGGGGTACTGAAGCCCCTGGCGTATTTTGGCCGTACCAAAGTGTACGGGTACAACATGTCGTTAAGGAACATATATAAATATAAAGAAAAAGAGTAATGTAAAAATAGACAAAAGCTATGCATTGTTTATTAAAAAGAGCTGCGATCAAAGCAGAACGATACAAAAAGCAAAAGGTTGGACTATGTAACATGTCCGCTCCAAGGGCAAGCTGCGGAATAATATGCGAAACAGGTATACTGCTCGTGATAGAGACCACCTGGGAGTTCCATAATGCGACACGGCTCGTCTGCTTCCCTGGTTCTTGCATCGTTTGTGCGGCAATTGAACTGCCGAACAGGCCTTCCGAAGAGTGGAGTCCTGAAAGTAAGAGAAAATTAAAAAATCGGCAGCCCCTGGTACAGTTGAAGCTGTGTTTTGGGTGTGCCATGATGGTGCCCCTCCCCCTATGCCCATGGTATCTCTAGAGCATAGTTATGTACGCGAAGTACTGACGTCGCCTTTTTGCGAGGGTTGGGGTTGGGGCCGCATTGCTATGCCTGCTCGGATCGTGCCAGGCGGTCTTGTTGTAGGTTACTCCGGGTGCGCTTGACGGTGTCCAGTCGTTTAGTGGCCGGACTGGAGAAATGCCTGGAGAGGCAGCTTTGTACTTCCGCTGCAAGGGCCGCCGTGTGCTCCTCTGTTCGGAGGGAGCGTTCGGTGTTTCCATTGACCGTAATTACTCCTCGAGGGCCTGGCATCTTGAGCTTAAGGTATGCGTAATGCGGTACCACATTGAACTTAGCGAATGCGGTTCGCCCGAGCAGTGCGTGATAACCACTGCGAAACGGGACTATGTCGAAGATTAACTCCTCGCTTCGGAAATTATCCGGAGATCCGAAGACCACTTCAAGTGTGACTGAGCCTGTACAGTTGGCCTCTGCACCTGGTATTACGCCTTTAAAGGTCGTTTTGGTGGGCTTAATCCTCGAGGGATCTATGCCCATTTTCCGCACTGTATCCTGGTAAAGCAGGTTCAGGCTGCTGCCGCCATCCATAAGGACTCTAGTGAGATGAAATCCGTCAATAATTGGGTCTAGAACCAATGCGGCGAAGCCGCCGTGACGGGTGCTAGTGGGGTGGTCCCTTCGATCAAAGGTGATCGGGCAGGAGGACCATGGGTTGAACTTTGGGGCGACTGGCTCTATCGCGTATACGTCCCTTAACGCGCGCTCCGCTCCCTCTTGGGGATATGGGTTGCGTATATCATGTTCACCGTCCGCACTTGTGGGGGAAAACCCTTCTGTCCCTTGTTGTTCGGCGGCCGGGGCTCCTCATCGTCATCGCTATGCAGCCCCTTGTCTTTGTTTTCGGCGTTTAGCTTGCCTGCCTTCTTGAACACCCAACAATCCCTGTTGGTGTGATTGGCCGGCTTTTCAGGAGTGCCATGTATCTGGCATAAGCGGTTGAGTATTCGGTCCAAACTGGACGGGCCCCTAGGATTCCTTTTGAATGGCTTTTTCCGCTGACCGGATTTAGAGCCTCTGAATCCGGCATTAACTGCCGTATCATCTACATTGTCGCCGTTAATGCGGCGCTTCTGTTTGTTGCGACGCGACCTGCCACTACTGTCCCTGGTGTCCGAATTACCAGGGTTCTTGGTTATATTGTTGCTATGAGCAAGCCAGCTGTTCTCCCGCGCAAAAGCGGGTCATGAGTGTCGTGAGTGCTGCCATAGATTTCGGCTTTTCCTATCCAAGGTGTCGGGCCAGCCACTCGTCACGGATATTGTGCTTGAAGGCTGCTAGGGCCTCGGCGTCCGGACAGTCGACTATTTGATTTTTCTTTGTTAGGAACCGTGTCCAGAATTTCCTGGCCGATTCATCTGGCTGCTGAATTACGTGACTTAGGTCATCGGCGTCTGGGGGTCGCACATAAGTGCCCTGGAAATTGTCGAGGAATGCGGCTTCCAGGTCCTCCCAACAACTGATTGATCCTGTTGGCAAGCTGTTAAGCCAATGCCGAGCTGGTCCTTTAAGCTTGAGTGGGAGGTATTTGATGGCGTGGAAATCATCGCCGCAGGCCATGTGGATATGAAGGAGATAATCCTCAATCCATACCGCAGGATCTGTTGTGCCATCATATGATTCGATGTTTACGGGTTTGAAACCCTCGGGGATTTGATGATCCATTATTTCGTCTGTGAAGCAGAGTGGGTGTGCGGCGCCTCTGTACTGGGCTATATCATGACGTAGCTCCAATGAGCTTTGTCTACTGTGTTCGGCCCTGCCGAATTTGTGGCCGGCATGATGGATGTTGTCTCGAGCCGTGGGGCGCCCACGCGATCCATAGATCGATCTTGTTTGTCTAGCCTTGTCCTCCAACATGTCTCGTAGGTCCGGCGCATAGTCCCGTGCCTTGGTACGGGGTGCGGCTTGAGTGGAGGGCTGAGAGGCCTCTCTGTCGCGGCCACGAGGTGGCCGGTCGGCTACATCAAGTGCTTCCTCCTTTAATTGGGGTAGCAACCTGCGCTTTGGGTAGCTCTTGGAGGGGCGTTCGAGTTTATGCTCTTCGGCCGCAAGGACTTCAGTCCATCTGTCGACTAGCAAATCTTGATCAGCTCTAAGCTGTTGCTGTTTTTTTAGACTTCTTGCCGTGGCCATAAGCCTGCGTTGAAAACGCTCTTGCTCGACGGGATCCTCTGGCGCGACGAATTCGTCGTAATCGAGGCTTGCCTCGTCTTCGGAGGAAGGCATATAATTATCGTCCTCGACCTCTCTGTCTGCCACTCTCTCGTGAGGGCTGGTTTCTCCATCCTCCTGTGCTAAATCTTGCTGGAGGGGGTTTTCTTTGGCGCTTTCCAGAGTATTATTATCTCCCGTGCTGGAATCACCGTGTTTGTTTTGGCGGGATTTTGAGCGGCGCCGCTGACGTCGGCGCTTAGGCTATTTCTTGGAGGGGTCATCCTCCGCTGTTCCATCGCCGTCTTCCTCTTTGGGGTGTCCACCATGTATATGTCATACGACGAGGTGGCTTTCCAGGGCCTAGTAGGCGTTGGTTCTTCATCATCTCCTTCATCGGCGTCCATACCGTCGATGTCTTCGGAGTCGAAGTCGAGTATGTCGGTTAAGTCGTCGACAGTGGCTACAAAGTGGGTGGTGGGTGGGCTTTGAATTTCTTCATCGTCCGAATCCCAACCTTGCTGGCCGTAGTCCGGCCAGGGCTCTCCTGATAAAGAAAGAGACTTCAGTGACTTCAGAATATCGCCAAAAGGCGAGTGCTGAAAGATGTCCGCGGCAGTAAACTCCATGATCGGCGCCCAATCGGATTTGATTGGCTGGGGCGCAGAGGGTTCGGAGTCCGGAAAGGAGTCCGGCTCCTTGGAGTCACGAGTCTCGCGGAGTGCGGGGCTGGTGTTCGGCTCAATCGCCGTTGGGATCGCAGCCCCCGAGGCGGCGTCCAACCGCCCATCCTCGATCGGCGCAGTTGGCTCCGAATTAAGGATCGGAGCCGATGCGGGTGCGGCCTTCAGGGCACTGTTCGGCGGCAGAGCTAGATCATGCTCGTCGGGACAGTGCGGCGCGCTCGGCAGTGGCTCGAATTCGTCGAGGATCAAGTCCCCGCGGATGTCAGCCGTGTAGTTTAAACTTCCGAATCTAACCTGACGGCCAGGGACGTAGCTTTCGATCTGCTCCAAGTGGCCAAGTGAATTGGCCCGCAGTGCGAAACCGCCGAAGACGAAGATCTGTCCGGGGAGGAAGGTCTCACCCTGGACTGCATCGCTATCGATGATCGTAGGAGCCATCGAGCCTGAGGGCGACGACACAGAGAAACTCTCAATAAAAGCACCAATATCGGTGTCAAAACCGGCGGATCTCGGGTAGGGTGTCCCGAACTGTGCGTCTAGGCTCGATGGTAACAGGAGGCAAGGGACACGATGTTTTACCCAGGTTCGGGCCCTCTCGATGGAGGTAAAACCCTACGTCTTGCTTGATTAATATTGATGATATGGGTAGTACAAGAGTAGATCTACCACGAGATCGAGGAGGCTAAACCCTAGAAGCTAGCCTACAGTATGATTGTTGATGTGTATCTTGTCCTACGGACTAAAACTCTCCGGTTTATATAGACACCGGATAGGGTTAGGGTTACATAGAGTCAGTTACAATGGTAGAAGATCTAAATATCCGCATCGCCAAGCTTGTCTTCCACGCCAAGGAAAGTCCCTTCCGGACACGGGACGGAGTCTTCAATCTTGTATCTTCATAGTCCAGGAGTCCGGCTGAAGGTATAGTTCGTCCATCCGGACACCCCCTAATCCAGGACTCCCTCAGTGGCAAAGAGGGTGCTTTAGCTGGAGGGGAAGGGTGGCTCCTACGCTTTCGTGGAGCCCAGGTAGGGGCCGACGATTGTTTGAGATAAAGAACCGGACAAGTCACCGGATGTGCAAGGCAGCGACGCGCCGACGGTGACTTTCCTGGGACCAAGCAGCGGCGACCTTCCGTGTTCTACTTTCCTTCAATGTTGGCGGTGGACACGGACGCACTGACCACCAACTCGTCGATCTCCACATAGTCGGCTTCTTACCCTGCCGGCAGGGCGCGGCTATGCGCGCGTTGATGACTGATGTCGCGGTCGCAGGCATGGGAGGCGCAGTATGACATGGCGTCGTCTACAGCAGCGATGATGCACGTGCCGCTGTGCTCACCCTGTGTGGTACTGGAGCAACTTGCCACTCCTCCACGAGCTGGCTTGCAGCAGCGAGTTGCTGAACCACACGCCGGCTTGGAGGGGCCACTTGCTTCGTCGGGCTAGGCGATGGAGGTGGAGCAGAGAGCTGCCTCGCTCGTATACGGCGGGCTCGGTGGGCCACCTAGCCGGTTTTTATGCCGGAGAACTGCTCTTCCTGCTCGTCAGATGCCATCGGAAGGATGGAGAAAATGACGGAAGGAGGAGATGGGGAGCAGCGGAGTGGTGTGATTCTTGCCCGACGTCTGGCCTCCTTTAAATAGCAGACAGACGGGAAGAGCATGCCCGACGTTGTGTTTAATGCCGTCCTGCTCGTGAACAGACGTGCAACCGGAGTAGGTTTCTCGGCTTCCACGCAGGTTTCATGAAGACGTTTGAATGTGACGAGGAGGCGTGTTCCGCCGGGCGTGCAGCGGGCCGCGCCCTCGACTGGCGCACTGTTTTAGTGGTGGAGGCAATGAGAGGTAACGTCCGCTCCGAACCGTCTTCAATGTGGAACGACTGCTCTACAACGTCATGAATGCGGGCAGCTGGCGTCGGGCGGGGGCGCGCGGGCGAGGAGGATGGGTTTGGATGAGCCAGTGTGGTCAAAAGCGGATGTCGGCACTGTCCAGACGCCCGAAAAGTCTTTATATTTGTCTTCGGTTTACGAAAGAAAGTATGTTTGAACCGTCATATCACGCGGACTTTGGTTCAGACGGCTGCGGAGATTTGAAGGTCGTTGTTGGAGATGCGATGCGATGCCATTACCATACCAGGTGAGCTTATGGCCATGACCACCACAGCAACCGCGCCTGTCACTCGGACTTTTCCGGCATTTCGTGCGGCACAAAACAAACCTAACGTCACTGCTCACCAGTGGAAATTGTTGCAGTCCAGTGATCTGCTCAACCGCTGCCGCATCGAGCGACCGGTAGTTTTTAGTTTACCGCCAGTCGCAGTCCCGTGCTCATCCTGCTTCCCTAGCCATCCCGTTGAAACCGTCTCGAGATAGACAGAGCGCTGCGGAACTTCATGGCCGATGCATGGAGACGGGCGCGGGCGCGGTAGGTGGCTGCGTGATGCGATCGACGACGACGTACGGCACCGTGGCTTCCCCTGCCGAAGTCGCCTTCGATTTCCACTAGAGCCGCGCACGAACGAGAGAGTTTTCTCCCCTGCTCCGTCTACTCTACGCCGGATGTAGAAGCCGCGCGACCTCGTCGTATTGTAGCAAACGTAGTTTGTTACAACAACTGGCTAGCGTGTCAAAGTGAGGCTTTATACAATGCAAGACGTTTAGAGAAAAAAAAAAGCACATATGCTTATTTGTAGAAAATAGACGCTTAATTAGACGCCCCTTCTGTAGAAATAGAAGCTGGTGCTTTAGAAAAACCGGTTTATTTTTCTAAGCACCTAGCATTGTACAAAGCCTTAATCAATAACAAGCGATAAGATATACTCCTACCGTTCAATAATATAATATGTGTAGATATTTTGAAAAGTCAAACTCTACAAACTTTGACCAAGTTTATAAAGAAAATTATTTCTATTTAGAATACCAAATATATAAAGTATGAGACTACGTCTTACACTGAATCTAATGATATATGTTTCACATTCTAAATGTAAATATTTTTCTCCTCAAGCAAGCTAACTGATAACGAGCGTAGAATCTTTGACGGGTAAGTACGGCCTTCGTTTTGTAGTGCATCAGGCTAGTTATTATTAGTACCTCAATCGGCGATGTTCATTTGTGAAATCTCCTGTAGCAGTGCTTAGCGCAGTATCCTTTTCTAAAAAAGTGTTTAGTGCAGTTTAGTCCCATGTACATTTTTTTCTTGAGCCAATAGTCCCATATAGATGAAGATAATGCTTGAAGAAAAAAATAGAAGTGTTTTTTACGAAACAGATGAAGATAAATAAGGTCTAGTAGTGCAAATGAAAACAAACAACATCTTGCCGGCCTTGGTCTCCCGCCAAGACCTGGTATGTTTTTCTGACTTTGTCCACGAGACGCTGAAGAAGTAGTTGAAAAGGAAGACATCAAGCGTAACCACATGAGATCATGCACAGGTCCAAATCACCTCAAACAAGCTTTAGTCAGCCCATCAAAATCCGCTTTGTAACAGCGGGACAAATGCTTCACCTATCGGCTATCGCCATTGACCAGAGTCATGACTCCCTAGTTTTAGGACTGGGTACACTGCCATTGCCTCGATATTCAACATAACGATCAACGGGCTACATGACCATGCTCACCTCAATGCAAAAGACCACAAGGTCAGGATGAGGAAGGAGTCGAAGAGACTTGTTCCCGCACAATGGCATTTGCGTCTCCAAAACACCATTGCTTTTACACCAACACATAACCTTCATTGGGTTTGTAACATATGTCGCGCGTGGAATCAAACTCTCCTGCCAACCATCGTCGGAGCAGCGGTCCTAGCTGAGGGGATATACAACGACACTGACAAAGAAGATAAAACACATCACTCTTTCTTGTACCATGAGTACAAGGACAGTATGCCACACTTCATCCGTGCCACCGCGCTAAGGGAGGCTCTACGGAACCCTCTCACTTGTTGTTCCCTTGTTTTTTTTATATCAAAGTACTTTTTATTGCAAGGTGATTATCATATTATCTTTTACAAGAGTATCAACAATCTCTACGGATGGATTTTCCATCCGCACCGCACACACCTTGTTTTTCTTTTGACAATTTGTTGCTCCCTTTGGGTGATTCTACAGTACGCGCCGATGCTACCTCCTCAAGATAATTAATGGGCGGGCCAGTTTAAGAAACTACACACATCACCAGCTTTTTAGTAAAAAATTTCTATCGTTTTTTGGGGTAAAGCAACTCTTTGTTCATAAAAAACCACAAGAAATGGGATTACATTTGGGTCATGGGGTTCCAGAAACCACACGTGATGACCCGGTCCTAACTAAAGGGACAATCTAGCTAACTTATGAGCATCCTCATTGGCTAAACGACTTTCAAAAGAAAAATTACAACTGAAGTTAATTGCTATGTTTTTATCTTCACAATAATGACTCCATGATGACCCCAACTTCCTTTAGCTATATCACTTATCACCTGCTGTGCATCTGATGCTACCTCAAAGTTCTGGAGGCCAAGATCTTCTGCCAACGTGAGGGCTTCGCACAAGCAAGTGTACTAGCATCTTGTAGACCGGGTATGATCAAAGATGAGCTCCCCATATAGTTACCATGATGATCTCGACAAACCTCCACTACTGCTCCTCCCGATCTTGAAACCCCTGCATCAACATGGATTTTAGCAAAACCCTAGGGTGGTGCTCTGGAGCGTGTTCTAGGACCTAGTCGCGCTCCACCAGCTCTACCACCCGCGGGCGGTTCCTTGATTATTTTAAGCTCAGAGATGAAACGGTTTATAAACACATGAGTTGCTCCGGGGCTTTGGAATATGCCTTCATGGATAGCTTGCCTCCTAGCAAACCAGATCGTAAAAAGAGTGTCTGCGATTTTCACAAAGTTAGTTTTTCGGGAGCAACTAGTTAACGAGCGCTCCTTCGGGAGCCTCGCAACGATCAGCGCCACTTGGCGCGCTCTCAGCCATTCGTCACGTGTCGCGCTCTGGATGCTTCCTTCAGATTTTGTTTTTTTATTATTTTTTCGCACGCGTTTTCGGCTTTTTAAACGGTTTTTTCTCCGGGTTTTTTCGACGTTTTGGTTTTCCCCCGGTCTTTCTTAGCTTTTCGATCAAAAAAATTGAAAAAAAAATTTGCGCGAAAAAACGCGTTTTCTTTTATTTTCCTTTCGTGAAAGTCACGTTTTTTCTTCCGCGAGAGGCACGGTTGTGCTTTAGCGAGAGTCACGGCCGTGCCTTTCGAAAACGAAAAAAAACGCGTTTTCTGTTTTTTTTTTCTTTCGTGAGAGTCACGGTTTTGCTTCCGCGAGAGGCACGGTTGTGCTTTCGCGAAAGTCACGACCGTGCCTCTAGGAAAGGAAAAAACAAAACACGTTTTCTGTTTTTTTTTCTTTCGTGAGAGTCACGGTTTTGCTTCCGCGAGAGGCACGGTTGTGCTTTCGCGAAAGTCATGGCCGTGCCTCTAGGAAAGGGATAAAAACACGTTTTCTGTTTTTTTTTCTTTCGCGAGAGTCACGGTTTTGCTTCGCGAGAGGCACGGTTGTGCCTTCGCGAGAGTCACGCCGTGCCTCTCAGAAACGGGAAAAAACGCGTTTTCTGTTTTTTTTCCTTCCACGAGAGTCACGGTTTTGCTTTCACAAGAGGCACGGTTGTGATTTCGCGAGAGGCACGGGCGTGCCTCTTCCGGAAAGGGAAAAAACCATGCTCCCGGTTCGGTTTTTTCGCCCGGTTTTTTTCGTCCGGTTTTTTCCATGAAAAAAAAGTTCGTCAAAACCTATCAACATGAGATCCAGTTTTGAAGATCTCGACGCGAGGAATCCAATGATGAAAACGGTTCAAGATTTGGACGCACGGTTTAAGAGATAAAACGTTTTGAATAAACGGATCTACAAAAAAGGGAAAACTTCCAGGTTGCGACAAGTGGCGCGCTGCATGTGCGTCACCTGTCGCGACCTAAGAAAATGGAGTGTTCTTTGCAACGAGTACTCCTTAATTAGTGATTTCATAGTTTTTCTATCATCCTTCCTTATTTTCTGCTGGGCTGGGCTGCCAAGGACCAGTTGAGCTCCGCCCTAGTTACCTGGGCCTTTTTATACTGGAGAAAACAATTCTTTAACAAATTCGGGAGATAGTGAAGGCCCAGCAAGCACGAAAATGGGCTCCGAAGAGTCCAACTCGGCCCACGTAGGAAACGATTAACTCCCTAGGGTTTCACAAGATATATATATATATATGCTCAGCCGCCCCTCCCTCCCCTCCCTGCTACCCCCGCTTTCCTCCCCCTCGCGCCGCCGCCGCCGCCGCCACCTCCTCCGCAGTCAGCCCACCGCGAAGCGAGGTCGAATCAGCCATGGCGGACGCCAAGACCACCACGGCGGTCACCCTCCGCACCCGCAAGTTCATGACCAACCGCCTGCTCGCCCGCAAGCAGTTCGTGCTCGAGGTCATCCACCCCGGCCGCGCCAACGTCTCCAAGGTCTGAGATCTCGCCCCCCTCCTCTCGTTCCTTGGTTCCGTTGCATTTCGTCGTCGTTTCTGAAGCGCTCGTGTGCTTGTGCGCAGGCGGAGCTCAAGGAGAGGCTCGCCAAGGTGTACGAGGTCAAGGACCCCAACTGCATCTTCGTGTTCAAGTTCCGCACCCACTTCGGAGGCGGCAAGTCCTCCGGGTTTGGTCTCATCTACGACAACCTCGAGTCCGCCAAGAAGTTCGAGCCCAAGTACCGCCTCATCAGGGTACGGATCGGTTCTCCCTCGTTTCTTCTTCACATTGAGCTTAGTTGTGTCCTCTCGTCTAGATGTGCGCTAGTATTTGTTTGCGCTGTGCTCACCCATGGGTCGAGATGTAGTGATTTGTATTGATCTAACTGAGGCTTCTTAGTCTCGGTGAATTTTATGCTGCTCACTTAGGTTTCTTTTGATTCGAGTTAGAAAGCTAGATTTGCTTCCATTTTGTGTTTTGGAAGTGGCCTGATTAGCAGAAGTTACTGTTTGCTAGATTAAGTGAGTTAGTGGTAGGAAACTATAATTTGGAACGACTCGTTCTGTGGGTGACCTTTTGGTTTGTTTGCTCAAACCTCAGTTTGCAGGTTTGAATGCTATTGTCAGGTTAAGTTACCCCCATGTCCTTCCAGGATAAAGTTAACCCTTTCTAATCCATCAGTGTTTGTCAGGTTAAGTCCCAAACCCATCCCATAGCTTGAACGAAATTGGCTGTTAGGTTGAAATGGCGCTAAGAATGGCATATTGTCTTGCAAATTGAGTATAATGATCTTCTATAAGTCATTACCTATCAGTCATGTGTAACTGATGAATATACTGGGGCGATACATAAGCTGTTTAACCAAGGGTTTGTTTGTGCACAAGCCTTGTTGTGGTTACCATGATGGTGCTGCTGGCAAGCTTAATGTGTATCCGACCAAATTATGTGTTTGCCTTGTTAGCAGTTGTAGTCCTCCGAATTGTTGAAGTTCACATTTGGATGTAGAGATGGTTGAAGTCGCATCCCTACCATTATTGATATGGGGTGTAACTTGTTTCCGTTAGTTTTGTACTTTATGTAGCCCAATTATGTTGTTGATATGAAAAGGTGCTAGTAAAGATGATTTCACAATTGAGTATAAATGTTTGTATACGTCTTTCTTTTAAGGTGTGGTACTTCTTTGTTTTGCTATTGTGGGTTGCGTTGCAGTCACCTTCAGCGAGTCAGAGTTGCACATCATATTAGTTCATTACAATTGGAATTTTGGCTTAGCTTCTAAACTGACCTAAACAGCTTTAATAGTGGAAGACTTTACTTGGATAAATTTCCATGTGACTATTACTAGATTCTTGCTTGCTGCTGTATAGTAGTGCCTAGCAGGCTATATTTACAATTTCATCATATAGTGGTTATTTTCATGCATCTTTTGTGATCTGTACCCAAGCTTGACATTGAACATGTATCTTCCATAGAAGGTGCAACGTGGTGCTCTATAGTATATATTTGTTGTTTTCAATGACATTGTATGGTCCTCTTTCTATGTCTGGAATTGCTAATATCTTTGCATCTTGTCAGAACGGTCTTGCTACAAAGGTGGAGAAGTCACGAAAGCAGATCAAGGAAAGGAAAAACAGGACCAAGAAGATCCGTGGTGTGAAGAAGGTCAGTTTTAATACAGCATTTCTCACATCTAGTTCAAGTTGAACTTGAATATGCTCTCTTTGTTAAACATGTTGACCAAACTATCTTTTCTGTTGTGTCATTTTTTGCAGACCAAGGCCGGAGATGCGAAGAAGAAGTAAGGGCCTTTGCTTGGTTTAGGACGGTATCCCTGTGGCAATGTTGCTGAGTGCTTAATTATAACTAGAAAAGACTTTGTCATTTATGTCATCTCCTGGTATGTTAAGAGGCATTTTGTAGTATCTTATGCTATGATTTTGAGGAACTTGTCAGACTATCATATACACCTGGTTGTCGTTGTTCTTGGTTTCGGCCATTGATCAGTCAAAATGCATTGTGGGTTATTTCCCCCTTGAATGTTTCCATGTTGCGCAATGGAATGATTTCTTACGAGCGATTTCAAGTTCTGGTTAGGTGTCATTGGAGCAACTCTAGCGGATCTCTTTTTTAGTGATTTCAAGTTCTGTTTAGGGGGCATTGGAGCTACTCTAGCATGTCTTTTTTTTTTCTTCCTGGAGTATGTCTGGGTGTACGGTAGCTTTATAGAAGGCAGAATTGAACTTACCATGACACCACACCCGCAAAGTCAAAAGAAAGGCACCACCTACAAAACAAGAGCCTATCTAAGCTGAGAAACAATTCTGCCTCTTGACGGAACAAAAATGTGCATCTCGACGTTGGAGACCTCTGAAAAAACTCGTTATAGTTCTTAGCTTGCAATCTCATACTGCCTTTGTCTTAAAATAAGTGTCTCAACTCTAATACAATTTTATACTAAAGGGACCAAGGGAACAAATACAATTTTTATACTAAAGGGACGAGGGAGTATTAAAAAGGAAAAAAACGACCAAACAGGACCACGACTATTTTTGAGAAGTCAAACATCACAAACTAAGTAAGTTTGTGCAGAAAATATTTACATGTAGAATGCCAAACATATCATTAGAATCATCATAATATGTAGATTCATAATTCCCGCCGCTGCCGCCAGCGCCACAGCCCCTATTCCTCCTCCCCTCGCCGCCGCTAGAGGGCGTCGCCGGGCAAAGCTCGGGCAGCGTCGGCGGCGGCGGGGCCCTTCCCTCCTCGCTCGGATTTGGGTGGCGCGGGCCGCTCGAATCGGCAGGGGTCCTTGCGTTGGCGAGGGTGCTCGCGTCTGTGGCGTGGTGACGAGGCCGCGCCGGCCGGCGCGGCGCGAGCGCAGGGGCTCTCGGTGGCGCTAGCTCGTGGAGGTCCAAGGCGAGTCTTGTGCGGCGGATCTGGCGGCTCCGGCGACGGCTATGGGCGCCGCTGATGGGTGGAGGTCGAGGAACTGTAGAAGTGCGGCTGCGTGGCGCAAGCAAGTGGAGGCCTGCAGCGAGGTGCATCGGCGGGCAGCAAGGGGCGGCTGGAGGTGGAGGTTCTGGCGCGGGAGGCATGTTTGTCGGATCTAGCGCCCAGGCGCAGTTCTGGGTGCGCTGAGGTCCGAGGCGTGGGAGGCGGGCGCAGGGCGGTGTGCCCGGCGAATCGGTCGTCTTCGAAGCAGGGGGGCTGCAGATGCAGAGGATCTGATGTCTGCGGCTTCCGGCGTGCACGAGGATCTGCGCGTCGGTGTGCCTGGTCCAGGGCTGTGGCTGAGAACCGCGGTGGTTCTCGGCCTCGGGCGGCGCTCGTTCCTTGCTGGCATGGTGCTGTGCAGGGTGTGGAGGCTCGTGCTGCGTCCGGTGGCACTGGTTCTGGCCGGCCGTGGACTGATCTAGCCGGCGGCTCTCCGATTGTCTCCGCGAGGTGCGGTTTGCTCCGGTGGCTGCTCGGTTCTTCTTCATCGACTTACTTGTTCGTGGGAGGTTGTGGCTGGTGGTCTTGTCGATGCTGGATTGACGTGCTGGTGCTAGTAGCTTGGGTGAAAACCCTGTCTCGGCCATGGGCCTTTGACCGGCGATGGCGGCGACCTTGGGCGCCGTAGACCTTCTTGGAGGCATCGTCGCATTGCTATTGCACCCTTCCCATGTTGGATCCAGCCGTTGCTACAGCTTCGGGGGAAACCCTAGATCCTGAGCGATCGGATGATGGCGGCGTCTTGGCGTCGTATCCCCTCTCGAGGGCTTCATCTTTGTAGCTGGACATTGGCAAGCGGGACCGGAGGTGATGGAGTTGGCGCTGAGGCTTCTGTGGCAACGGTGTCACGGGGAACGATGTAGGAGACGTGGCTTTGGTTGAGGTAATCGGCTCTTCTTCGGCATGTTCGTGGGATGGCCTCGGCTGGTTTGGTGCTTTGAAGTTGAAGCTGCGGTGGCGGGGCCCTGTGGTGTACGATGACGGGTAGCAGGTGGTCCGTTCGGTGATCTTCCACGACGCCAGCCTTGCCTGGTTCTTCTTCGTAGCTTCCTGTTGGTGTCGCAGCTCTGCTGTCTCGTCGCGGTGGCTGAGGTTTGGTGCGGATCTTCATGTGATTACACACATCATTTTCAGTGTGGGTTGGTTCGACGATCGTCTTTGGCGAAGTCGGAGTCGTTTCTCAGAGTTTGGGATGGCGATGACGCCTTTAGGGAAGAAGTGATGACGATAACATCGTTGTATTGTCTCGACGAGGCCCTCTTTGGAGTGGCGTGTGTGGGTATCTTATGTGTGCCGCTCAGCGGTTTGTTATGGTTTTCGCCCGGTTTTTCATTAATTAACTGGGTAACTCTCTTCTGCTTATTTAATGGATGAGGCAAATCTTTTGCCTCCGTTTCAAAAAATATATATATTTGATATTGTAGATACAAATAGTTCTTTTCATAAACTTGATCAAAGTTTGTAAAGTGATTTTTCAAAAAATCTATATGCAGTTCGTTATGAAACAGAGGGAGTATTTCATTAAGCATTTTGAACTATAAACATTGAAAATATTTGATTTAACTAAGCGATAATCTCAACTTTCTGTATTTTACTCCAAATCATGTACTTTATGTATTTCATTAAGCATTTTGAACTATAAACATTGAAACAACGGAGGGAGTAGTGTTTATCCTTCCAAATATTTGCTTTGAGAAATTTTCCACTTCCCGTATCGTTGACAATGGCAAAGCATACATCATGTATTCCAGGCCAATCTTGCGTATGTATTTGTGACCCCAGTGAGGATGCTACTAATTAAGTGTTTTCGTGATATAACTGGTTTGTTACCTCCTCATAATATTCGTACCTCTCTGATCATCGCCTCTAGACTTGTACCATCTGTCAACCCTTTATTAGCAGAATAATAGATCATTTGAGAATGGGATATACATCCCATGTACTGGATCAACTGAAGACTCTAGGCTTCCATCGAGCCACTACTACATTTCGTTTACATTAACACCTACTCCATCCGTCCTAGCTTGAAAAAGGTTTTTATATTAGGGATAGAGTAAATGATTACAGAAAATAAAACCTTCATAAAATGGACGTTTTTACTTTTATGTTTCATTTGAGAACCCCTTGAACGCCTTCTCAAAGGGTTCTTAAAAATTCGGAGCAGAGTAACCAAGCCCAAGGAATTATTCTATCCGTTCTGATAAGCCAAGCCCATCTTGCTAAATTATCTGCAAAATCTCCTTTGACAGATGATCCTCTACTACATAAGACGTCATGTATTGACTCATCTTATGACCTCGGCTGCACCATTGTCATCATTCATCAATGTATTCAAGGTTTCTATCTAATATTGTTAAGTTTTTCACATCTCAGATTTATGTATCAATTTGTATGTACATATACGACTATAAACCCTATAAACCCGATCACAATCCAGTGCAACATCATCAACGTGTTAAATTGCTCAATTCGTCACAAGCCTTTGCACAAGGTATTGCTTAGGACACACTTCCTCCGAGCTTTCTTTCCACACTAGCACACCGTCTGTTCTTAAATATAAGACATTTCGACAGTTTCTTACATTTGTGGACAAAAGGAGTATTAGATTCAAGACGAGCACTTCACATTTTGATATGCTAGGCCGAGTTTCCCAACCATATACCCTTTCTTTTTCTGAGAGGTTTCCAACCATATAACTGTAAAAACAGCAGTACAGGCTCGAAGAACAAATAAAATGAATGTCTGTGGGATTAGGAGTTGGTGCAAATAATGTTACATCGTCAAGATAAACCAACCCAAAACTGTGGCTCCATCATTACAAGCTCTCTCACAAGTATAAAAGTCGGTTCAAAAAGTCACTTGGGTATTTGGCTGTTGCCAGTACATAACTGTCTCTAACTGATTTTCATTCAAATGAAGAAATGTTGATCAGTATGGGGTCCATCTGGACGGTGTTGCTTGAGCTATTCCAAGGACAACTAGTAATCATTAATTGGTCAGACACTAGAAGATCATTGGAGAATGAAGAGCACACAAGAATCAACTACAGGCCCAAACCTGACTATTCTGTGGCAACTGATCAGAACGAATGCCTGATCGGATGCATTTATCCACAGAACTAATGGGGCAGCTGTTCCTTTTCGTTGCATAGAAAACCATAGACCTGCCTCAAGTTTCCCCTAGATGGCCGCGCATTAACGGCGTATTTGCAAATGAACACCAGCCTCTTCCTCATCTCTAACTTGGTGATGTCTCTTCTCATAAAAGATTCGCCGCAGTCGAAGCACCCTTGAGATAAATACATACTGATTAGTTCAAGATGAATAGACATGACTTATTCGAAGTATATATAGTTCTACAGAGCACCTACCTAGTATTAAAAAAAATTGATTGCATTATGGTTATCCATGGTTAGAAATGAGCGAAGAAAAATAAATTTGTATGTCATGCAGCTATGCGGATAAATAAGAACAGAACTCCTATTTACTCTTGAAACCCATAATTATAATTACACTCATGATTATGCTTACCAGTGTCATTGAATAACCGTGTGATTATTGCCAAAGCCACACAAATGCTTATATCTTCTCCTGAAAGGGCAGGTAAAAAAAGAGTTAAGCTAACAGGAATAGACAAACTTTTTGCTAAATAACGTTTTTCGAAGAAATATTGATCAAATAATGCCCACCCTAACATATTACCAAAACTGACTTGTGGTTGTCACACGACACTCGGTGATGTGGCATTTACTTGCCACCATGGGAGTCTAAAGTTAACTCAATGGGGCCACATCATGGTCTGTGGCGTGGCCAATGAACATTGGCATGGCACCATTTAACAGCCGGCAAAGGGAGCCACTCTAGCGCACTTTCTCCACCGACGGACCCAAAAAGGATTATTTATAAAAAAAAGAGGGGGGAGGGAGGTGTATTTTGCATCCCTAAACTGTCTGACTACCCTAAACTCTAGAACTGGATAAATATAACCCTCAGTGCTGAAAACAAGGTAGAGTACTGGTTTTGACTACTTCAAAGTGGTTTTAGATGACATGCTGCCGATGCTGTCTGCCACAGTACCTCCAGATCATTCAAAAAAAGCTTGAAAATACATAAGAGTGAGGTCTTCTATAATTTAACAAATTTAGAAAACAAACCCCCAAAGTTAAAAATGTATTTCCTCCTGATTTTCCAAGTTCAAAAGAATAAAAAATAAAACTATAAATATGACAAAATGTTTTCAATCTAGAAAATTTTGGGACTAAACTAGTTTCCCTGAAATTTCCACTAAACACAAGCGATGATGCAGAGCTCACATGGAAGAAAAATAGGCGGTAAGACATCTAGACACACTTTGAAATAGTCAAAACTGAAGCGATCCGGGGGGGGGGGGGGGGGGGGGGGGGGGGGGGGGATGATTCTGCCCAGTTTGGATAGTTGAAAATTAGATTTGTCTGGTTTTAGAGTTTAGTGGTCATGTGTGCACTCAACCTTTGAAATAAGGATGCTGGTATTTTGAAAAATGCTGCTATAATAACGTGTTCACAAATGGTATAGTTTTCTACACGGTACAAGGGAAGTGCATGCAATATTTCCTTTTGGTAGGTGAACTTTGTCAACTCACCACTTTGACAACATAGCAGCATTTTTCTCCTTGCGATTAGATTATTCTTTGCAAAGCTAACTGCTTTGGGAAGATTTTTCAACAAAGAAAATCGTTCATCCTTGGAATCCTGCAAAACGGAAATATAGATGTTGATGTCTGAATAAAAAGGAAACACAAAGGGTAAAAACAATATCACTAACCACAATAGGTAGTTCAAGGTAAGAATCTTCTGATGAATTAGAAGGCAATCTTGATGTGCTGTCACAGTTCAGTATGCAATCCATATCAGCCAAGCCATCTGCAACTACATAAAAGGGACATCAAAAACACTATCATTAAGGTTCTTTGCTATGTCAACTAATTTTTATTCCTAAATGAACAACACTATTAAAGATGTTGCACAGTTAATCAGTATACCTTGCATGGTAGATGCTACTGCAATGTTTGATGTCCCAATCCAGAAGACTACATGACCATCATTGGAGTACTGTGTATTTGCTGGAGCAAGAGTAGAAGGGTTCGAGTTCATAGGTTGTGTGATAATTGTATGATCTCCCGTGTATGATTCTTGTCCATGGCTTGAGCACTTTATATGCTTAACTATAACTTGTGGAGAATGTTCACCCCTCTGTGCACGGTAAACCCTATCCTTTTCAACGATGTCGGCAACTAACTGATTACAAAGATCTGGTCCACCATCAAGTAGATCATACGAATGCTTCCAGAATAATGTAGGAGTTAGACCACGTGCCCAACTCTCTTCATCATCTCCTGCACCAGGAATATAGCGCCAGCTGAATTCTGACGCCGTTCTTTGTGTAGCCACTGTACCAGATGCAGATGCTGAAACTAATATGATGGGAGTGAAGTCCCATAACTGATGATCTGGTACTTCATTCAACCATATACGTGTATTTTGTGATATCCACAGTGGACGGAGTGGTTTTTGCAAACCTAATGCAAGAGAATGAATGTCTGCACCACAAGATTCAAATAGGTCCACCCATTCTTCAATACGCCCCTCTATTGCATTTCTCTCAGTTTCCAGAACCCATACAGGAAGATGAACTGAGCTATCCCAGTTTGATGAACCAGAGTACTCTTCAGCATCCCCGTTTGATACAACAGCTGACTGACAGACAAAATTATGGAACATTGTGAGAACAAGTGAACACATAATTATATTCTTCTTGCAGAAAGAACAATCCGCAACATGGAAACAAAGGCTCAAATAACAGAAAAGGAAGATATACTGCGACTAAACTACAATATACGGTTGTGAGTTGTGATTTCATCCCAAATAGCAATGTTGATAGTGAAGTGGATGCCATGTTAAATCATGAAATTAGCACTGCTGCCCTTATTTTGCCATGTAGTTTTCTAGAGTAATAAACTAATACTCCCTCCGTTCCAAATTACTCGTCGCAGAAATGGATGTATCTAGAACTAGAATACATCTAGATACATCCATATCTGCGACAAGTAATTCGGAACGGAGGGAGTAATAGCTTGCTCCTAGACAGTAACTTAATATAAGGATAATGCCAAAACAGGCATGGTCTACCTTACAAATTTCAAATATAGCAATGGCAAAGCATCGGGGTAAAGAAAATGCTCACAAGTGGACATTAGCAGGATATACATGCATATTCTAATAAATCGAAGCAATCCATATACGAACCATTTCGGAATTCAATCCGCTACCTTGGTTGATAGCCCGCAGTCGATGCCTCTGAATGGCTCGATTGAGAACGCAGCACCAAATGGGTATTGTCTTTGCCATGCTATCTGGAAATCGTTTCCCTTTCCTTGTTGAATCAACTATTATGCATCCTCCTCTTTCCCCTGCTCAAATGATAACAACAAAACAAATTAGGCTCAACTTAAGCTAAATCCCCTAAAGTTCAGGCATATTGCACTCGCCATTCCATTGTCGCCAAAAACATCTTCAACATTATGGCCCTGTATACGCAATAGTTGAGGAGTTCACATGATGAGCATATCTGCACTCATATTCACACTTTTTTGGCAGTGGACTATTTGAATTAACCCCAAGCGAACGAAATTGAATTATTAATGATTCAGAGAAACAAATTTTCTTCGAACTCCTACTTCTGGATACGCACCACTATACTTACCAGTACAAGTTGTGTAACGAAGGGAGGGAGCGAGATGCATATACATACCGGCGAGGAGGGCGAGGTGGAGATTGAGGCGGGCGGTGGAGAAGGCCCAGTTGCCGGCGTGGCCGTCGGTGGACTTGAAGTAGCAGGTGGCGGCGAGGGAGCGCGGCTGCGCGTACCAGAGGCCGCACCGGAGGTTGGCGACCAGCGGCAGGGTCGGCCACAGCGCCGCGATCTCGGCCACGAAGGCCGCGTCGTCGGCCACGCTCCGCAGCGCGTTGTACAGGGTGCTCTCCCGCCGCTTGATGCGCCTCGCCGCCTTGTAGATGCTCATCGTCCCCTCCTCGGCCGCGTGCTCTGACGCCGCCGCCGCCATGGGGAGAAGATGCGGGCTCTGGTTCCGGGGCAGAGTGGCGGCTGGGACTCGGAGGTACTACCGGTTTGGTCTGTGTCAGGCACACGTCGCCGCCTCTTTGCCCTTTTTGTTACTGCGGATTTCGTCAGTGCTACCACCGTCAGATACTCGGATATAGTACAGCGTGAGCTAATCAAACAGTGTAAGGTGAAGGCAGTCCGACAGAGATTTGTTTTCCGAGGTAAACAGAAATTCACGATATTTTAGGATTTTTTATTAAAAAGGAAAACTCAGTAAGTTTCAGTGATTAATTGGATATTTTTAGGGAGATTAATCGGATATAGTTTATTATATTAGAGAATCATCATGTGGCTCGAGAAGACACGAGCCTATTGAAATATGAAGTCAAATTAAAGGTTGGAGGTTGCGGTTGGATAGCCCTATCCGAGATGGATACAAGGATTCCTCAAATCGGAGTTCTGACGTTGGAGTTATGTCAAGTTCAAATGGGCTTTTGTTGACACCACTTGCATGATTCCCCGTTCAAGATGACCTCAAATACATCAGAAAGCAAATTTGTTCGCCTCGACAAGGCAAATAACTTTCATGGTGAAGTTAATCTGTGATCGTATGCAACTTTTAGAGCCAAAACAAGTCAGCCTAATGCTTTATGTGGCTAAAATTTGGTCGCTCGACCTAGACAAGTGAGAGATAGTAGAGGTAATATGCAATCTATGTACCATGACCCTGTCCACTAGGGCAAGGGCCTCCCTATAGGTGAGACTTTCAAGCATCTAATCAACATTGATTCCTTGAGAAAGAACCATCGAGGTGCCTAAATATCCACCATGGTAATTTCGGCACACTACTCACATGACCCCATATACCTCGTTCCTTGAAAGTTGAAACTGTTGTACCTATATTTACCTTTGCCTTGTCCCCTGCAGAGGGAAGCCATATATAATTTTTCGGTTGCACTTGGCTTACTTGAGCGATCTGATTAACTTTTTTTGGAATCATTAGCATGAGCTAGGGATCTTTGGGCAAAAAGGTGTGTTCAGAGGGGGATTTGGAACCCACCCCCCCCCCCCCCCCCCCCCCCCCCCCGCCCCCCATCCCCCCACATGAATCGCCTTACGCATAGCTGTCCAGATCACCCACAAGGTTACCGCCATCAAAGTAAACTCCAGATGGGGTAACAAGTTCATGTTGGTGAAGACCCATTGATTCACACTTGGCTCATTCACGCTCCACTGTTTCTTCCTTTGCCGAAGGCCACACACGTCGAGAGATATAACACTAATAAATTCTATGGTCTTCTTCCCACCAAGCAGAAGTTGCATCAATGTGCTCAGAGACCATCCGTGGTGTAGGGTTCGTCAAACACACTATCGGCCTCATAAGTTCATCTCTTAGAAGCCAGTTGTGATGTCATATATTTGTCGTCTCTCCAGCTTCTATATACACCTTATCTACCTCTGTCCTGGTTTACTAGCCCCCCTCATATTTTGGGTCATATTTTGACCGTGATTTTAACTAATAAAATATATGTTAGATGTAACAAAACTAATATCATTGGAAACTACAATCAGATACGAATCCAACATATAATTTTTGTGACATGCATTCATATTTTGCTAGTCAAATACGTGGTCAAACTTTAACCCAAAATATGATGGGGACTAGTATAGCAGGAAGGACTCTAGATATAGTATAAAACAGGGAGGGTGTGTCGAAACGAAGAAGGGAAATTAACTTGAGCCAAGATCTCTAGCCTGTAGTACAAGTTCCATACTGGCCCAACCGAGATTTGAGTCATGCGCTGTCCCCTTAGAGGTAAAAGGGCGCAACTGTGTGCCGCCTGCTTATGAGTCCTACCACGGCTCGCCTGCTTGCAGGGAGTAGGTATTGAGCCGGCCCAGTAACAGCGTCCCATCATCATGTTACTTCTTGTTTTATTTTTACTAAGACATATATCCGTGCGTTGCAACGGGAGAAAAAATTGACGTTGTGTGAGCAAAACTCATTCGCATTGTCCACGTAAAAAAACTTGGTAGGTAGGTGCCCACTGTCTTGTTTTTTTTCTCGAAACACTGACATTATCCATCCATATGTCTGAAAAGTGAAAACATGAAATACTTCCTCCGTCTTTAAATATAAGACTTCTTAGATATTTCAATACGGACTACATACAAATATATGAACATACAAATATATATATAGATATATTTTAAAACATAGATTCATTCATTTTACTTTGTATATAGTTTATATTTAAATTTTTAAGAAGACTTATATTTAAGAACGAAGGGGGTATATGTTTTAAGAAGATATGAATATGGTCATATTCTGCATGCAACGACCCAACCCCTGATGCCTATATGGAATTATGAACCATCACATGTAAAATAGAAGCTCAGAAAAATTTCTATATATATTAAACGATCCCGCAAAAAAAGAATCCACCATCTCACCACCATCACCAAAATCACCAAGGGGGGAGGAGTCCTCACAGACACCTACTCAGGCAAAGAAAACGGAACAAAAAAATCGCTCACTCTTCCCCTCGGCCACCCAGCCTGTGTGGACTCCAAATATGAAAATGGAGGGGCCACAGGCATACACGCACTCTTCATTTACTGCATGGCAACCGACATCGACACACACAGGAAATTAGCACCGTCGGCTAACGGCTCTATAACATCCCTTCATCCTTGTATGATCCATCTCGATCTACTCATCTTCTCTAGTTCGCCTCCTCACTTGTGTCACACCTCTCATGCCCCCCGCCCGGAGCCTCCCAGCGATGCGTCGTGATGGCTCATGCTGCCACCGCCGGCTCATGCCTCCCTTGACGTCCTCCTCCTCCTTCAGTCAAGGGACTCGTCACACCAATATTGGAACTCATTTCCTGATTTCATCAAAAGGTTAGGTAAGACAAATATCTGCTAGGCGATCGACCAAAAGGAAAAAATCGAAGTATTCAGTTCAACCATCAATTCGCAAAATCACCATGCCAGTAATAAGTTTATTTTTACAAAAAAGTATTTCTATTACTCAATGATTGTTACATCATTAACTAATAAAGGTACATGCTATTTAGGTGGATTATCCAACAAAATTCAAGGAGAAGTAAATTTGGTTTCCCTAGCAAGCTCATGGGCCGCAAGATTTGCTTCCCAAGAGAAATGTTCAACCTTCAAAAAAAATCTTGAACAACTCTGTGTGCATATGGTAGCAGTCCTCACGAATCAAGTTAGTACCTTGCATGAAGTCACTCTTCTTCGTCCAAAAAGTCATTGTCTTGACTGCTACTATCTGTGTTGGCCACAGCATCGGTTTGAACCTACATACTTTCACGTGGTTAGCCACA
>NC_053028.1:556749606-556765677 GCF_003073215.2 Triticum urartu
CATTTGCCAGATTTCATAAAATGCGGCAACTGCTAACATGATTCAGACAGACTTTTAAGCATCGATACGAGTGAGAAAATCTCATCGTGTTCAACACCTTGAACTTGTCGAAAACCTTTTGCAACATCGATCTTTGTAGATAGTAACACTACTATCAGCTTCTGTCTTCCTCTTGAAGATCCATTTATTCTAAATGGCTCACCGATCATCGGGCAAGTCAATCAAAGTCCATACTTTGTTCTCATATACGGATCCCATCTCAGATTTCATGGCCTTAAGCCATTTCCCGGAATCTGGGCTCATCATCGCTTCCTCATAGTTTGTAGATTCGTCATGGTCTAGTAACATGACTTCCAGAAGAAGATTACCGTACCACTCTGGTGTGGAATGTACTCTGGTTGACCTATGATGTTCGATAGTAACTTGATCTGAAGTTTCATGATCATCATCATTAACTTCCTCACTAATTGGTGTAGGCATCACTGGAACTAATTTTTGTGGTGAACTACTTTCCAATTCGGGAGAAGGTACAATTACCTCATTTAGTTCTACTTTCCTCCCACTCACTTCTTTCGAGAGAAACTCCTTCCTAGAAAGGATCCACTCTTAGCAACAAAGATCTTGCCTTCGGATATGTGATAGAAGGTGTACCCAACAATTTCTTTTGGGTATCCTATGAAGACGGACTTCTACGATTTGGGTTTGAGCTTATCAGGCTAAAACTTTTTTCACATAAGCATCCCAACCCCAAACTTTAAGAAACGACAGCTTAGGTTTCTTGCTAAACCACGGTTCATACGGTGTCATCTCAACGGATTTTTAGACGATGCCCTATTTAACATGAATGCATCTGTCTCTAATGCATAACCCCAAAACGATAGTGGTAAATCGGTAAGAGACATCATAGATCGCACCATATCTAATAAAGTATGGTTATGACGTTCGGACACACCATTACGCTATGGTGTTCCAGGTGGCGTGAGTTGAGAAACTATTCGACATTGTTTCAACTGAAGGCCAAACTCGTAACTCAAATATTTCGTCTCCGCAATCAGTTCATAGAAACTTTATTTTCTTGTTACGATGATCCTCCACTTCACTCTGAAATTCTTTGAACTTTTCAAATGTTTTAGACTTGTGTTTCATTAAGTAGATATACCCATATCTGCTCAAATCATCTGTGAAGGTCAGAAAATAACGATACCCACCGTGAGTCTCAACACTCATCGGATCGCATACATCAGTATGTATTATTTCCAATAAGTCAGTTGCTCGCTCCATTGTTCCGGAGAACGGAGTCTTAGTCATCTTTCCCATGAGGCATGGTTCGCAAGCATCAAGTGATTCATAATCAAGTGATTCCAAAAGCCCATCAGCATGGAGTTTCTTCATCCGCTATACACCAATATGACCTAAACGGCAGTGCCAAAAATATGTTGCACTATCATTATCAACTTTGCATCTTTTGGCATCAATATTATGAATATGTGTATCACTACGATCGAGATTCAGTAAACCATTCACCTTGGGTGTATGACCTTGGAAGGTATTATCCATGTAAACAGAATAACAATTATTCTTTGACTTAAATGAATAACCGTATTGCAATAAACATGATTCAATCATATTATGCTCAACGCAAACACCAAATAACATTTATTTTAGGTTCAATACTAATACTGAAGGTAAAGGGAGTGTGCGATGGTGATCTTATCAACCATGGAATCACTTCCAACACACATCGTCACCCTGCCCTCAACTAGTCTTTGTTCATTTTGTAACTCCTGTTTTGAGTTACTAATCATAGCAACTGAACTAGTATCAAATACCTAGGGGCTACTATTAACACTAGTAAAGTACACATCAATAACATGTATATCATATATACTTTTGTTCACTTTGCCATCCTTCTTATCCGCCAAGTATTTGGGGCAGTTCCACTTCCAGTGACCATTTCCTTCGCAGTAGAAGCACTCGGTTTCAGGCTTGGGTCTAGCTTTGGGCTTCTTCATGGGAGTGACAGCTTGCTTGCCATTCTTCTTGAAGTTCCCTTTATTTTCCTTGCCCTTTTACTTGAAACTAGTGGTCTTGTCAACCATCAACATTTGATGCTTTTCTTAATTTCTACCTTCGTTGATTTCAGCATCACCAAGAGCTCGGGAATCGTTTTCGTCATCCCTTGCATATTATAGTTCATAACGAAGTTCCAGTAACTTGGCAATAGTGACTAGAGAACTCTGTCAATCACTATTTTATCTAGAAGATTAACTCCCACTTGATTCAAGCGATTGTAGTACTCAAATAATTTGAGCACATGCTCACTAGTTGAGCTATTCTCCATCATGTAGGCAAAGTACTTGTCAGAGGTCTCATACCTCTCAACTCGGGCATGAGTCTGAAATACCAATTTCAGCTCTTGGAACATCTTATATGCTCCATGGCGTTCAAAACATTTTTGAAGTCCTGGTTCTAAGCCGTAAAGCATGGCGCACTAAACTATCAAGTAGTCATCATACCGAGCTTGCCAAACGTTCATAACGTCTGCATCTGCTCCTGCAATAGGTCCGTCACCTAGCGGTGCATCAAGGACATAATTCTTCTATGCAGCAATGAGGATAACCCTCAGATCATGGAGCTAGTCCGCATCATTGCTACTATCATCTTTCAACATAGTTTTTCTCTAGTAACATATCATAAATAAAACGGGGAAGCTATACGCGATCAATTGATCTACAACATAGATATGCAAATACTATCAGGACTAAGTTCATGATAAATTTAAGTTCAATTAATCATATTACTTAAGAACTCCCACTTAGATAGACACCCCTCTAGTCATCTAAATGATCACATGATCCATATCAACTAAACCATGTCCGATCATTACGTGAGATGGAGTAGCTTTCAATGGTGAACATCACTATGTTGATCATATCTACTATATGATTCATGTTCGACCTTTCGGTCTCGGTGTTCCAAGGCTATATCTGCATATGCTAGGCTCATCAAGTTTAACCCAAGTATTCTGCGTGTGCAAAACTGGCTTGCACCTGTTGTATGTGAACGTAGAGCTTATCACACCCGATCATCACGTGGTGTCTTGGCACGACGAACTGTAGCAACAGTGCATACTCAGGGAGAACACTTGTACCTTGAAATTTTAGTGATAGATCATCTTATAATGCTACCATCGTACTAAGCAAACTAAGATGCATAAAGGATAAACATCAGATGCAATCAAATAAGTGATATGATATGGCCATCATCATCTTGTGCCTTTGATCTCCATCTCCAAGGCACCATTGTGATCACCATCATCACCGGCTTGACACCTTGATCACCATCGAAGCATCGTTGTCGTCTCGCCAACTATTGCTTCTACGACTATCGCTACCGCTTAGTGATAAAGTAAAGCAATTACATGGTGATTGCATTTCATACAATAAAGCGACAACCATATGGCTCCTGCCAGTTGCCGATAACTGTTACAAAACATGATCATCTCATACAACAAGTTATATATAATCACGTCTTGACCATATCACATCACAACATGCCCTGCAAAAACAAGCTAGACGTCCTCTACTTTGTTGTTGCAAATTTTACGTGGCTGCTACGGGCTTAGCAAGAACCGTTCTTACCTACGCATCAAAAACCACAACGATTTTTCATCAAGTGTGATGTTTTAACCTTCAACAAGGACCGGGCGTAGTCACACTCGATTCAACTAAAGTTGGAGAAACAGACACCCACTAGCCACATGTGTGCGAAGCATGGCGGTAGAACCTGTCTCATGAACGCGGTCATGTAATGCCGGTCTGGGCCGCTTCATCCAACAATACCGCTGAATCAAAGTATGACATGCTGGTAAGTAGTATGATTATCATCGCCCACAACTCTTTGTGTTCTACTCGTGCATATAACATCTACGCATAGGCCTAGCTCGAATGCCACTGTTGGGGAACGCAGTATTTCAAAAAAAATCCTACGATCACGCAAGATCTATCTAGGAGAAGCATAGCAACGAGCGGAGAGAGTGTGTCCACGTACCCTCGTAGACCGAAAGCGAAAGCGTTAAGTAACGCGGTTGATGTAGTCGAACGTCTTCGTGATTCAACCGATCAAGTATTGAACGCATGGCACCTCCGTGATCTGCACACGTTCAGCTCGATGACGTCCCTCGAACTCTCGATCCAGCCGAGCTTTGAGGGAGAGTTCCGTCAGCACGACGGCGTGGTGACGATGATGATGTTCTACCGACGCAGGGCTTCCTAAGCACCGCTACGATATGACCGAGGTGGATTATGGTGGAGGGGGGCACCGCACACGGCTAAAAGATAGAGATCAATTGTTGTGTCTATGGGGTGCCCCCTCCTCCGTATATAAGGGAGGAGGAGGGCCGGCCAAGAGGAGGAGGCGCGCCCAAGGGGGGCAATCCTACTCCAAGTAGGTTTTGCCCCCCCTTTCCTATTCCAACTAGGAGAAGGGGGAAGGAGGAGGTGGAGAGAAGGAAGGAGAAGGGGGCCGCCGTTCCCTTTCCCAATTCAGATTGGGCAAGGGGGCCGCTGTAACACCCCGGATGTAACTTTCCCAATTTGTACTCCAACTCTTGCCGTTTCCGGCGTTAAGTTAATTTATATTCTCGGGTTCGGGTCTTTGTCTCCGTGTGTTGTTGTCGTTGTCATGCATCTCATATCATGTCATCATGTGCATTGCATTGCATACGTGTTCATCTCATGCATTCGAGCATTTTCCCCGTTGTCCGTTTTGCATTCCGGCGCTTCGTTCTCCTCCGGTGGTCATTTCTAGCCTTTCTTTCGTGTGTGGGGATTAAACATTTCCAGATTGGACCGAGACTTGCCAAGCGGCCTTGGTTTACTACCGGTAGACCGCCTGTCAAGTTTCGTATCATTTGGACTTCGTTTGATACTCCAACGGTTAACCGAGGGACCGAAAAGGCCTCGTGTGTGTTGCAGCCCAACACCCCTCCAATTTGGCCCAAAACCCACAAACTCTGCTCCATCATCTAGAGCGTTCGATCACGATCGCGTGGCTGAAAACCGCACCTCATTTGGACTCTCCTAGCTCCCTCTATGCCTATTTAAAGACCCTTCCCCGAAATCCGGATTCCCCCTCTCCGAAACCCTTGATCTCAGCACCGCGCGCCGCCGGACAAGTCCTGCCGACGACATGTCCGGACGCTCCGCCTGCCGCCGCCCCGGGCCAATAGGCGCCCGCCACGTGGCATCTCCGCCACCAGCCGCCGCCGCGGCCCGGCGAGCCCGCAGCGGCCGCCCGGCCCATCGCCGCCGCGCCTCCCCGCGCTCCCCGCCGACCCCGGCACGCCCGCCTCATCTTGCCGGCGCCGCCCCGTCGCCCGCCGCCGCGCCTCTCGCCATCTCCGCCGCCGAGCCGCTCGCCGCCCCGGCCGCCCGACGCCACCGCCGCGCCGCCTCGCCCATCCTCCGGCCGCCGCGCCGCCTCCCCGCCTCGTCTCCGGCCAGATCCGGCCGCCGGAGCGCCGGGTCCGGACCTCGCCCTCGCCGGCCGCCGTCCTCGTCCCCGCCGTCTATAGTGCGCGCGCCGCCGCCTCGGGAAGCGTGCAGATCTGGAAACCCTAATCCAGAGGTTGAATTTTTCCTAAGTCCCGAATTCTCAGATCCAAGTGCTCATGTTCGTAGCTCCGTAACTTTGCATCCGTAGCTCCGATTCATGCATATAGCATATCAAAATGTTCATCTCAGAGAGTACATCATTTCATTCCATTGCATCATTTTCATTTGAGTTCATCTTGATGCCAAAATGCTGTTAGAAGAGGGCTACTTGAGATTATTGTCAGATATGCTGCTCCATTTAGGTTTTTGTCATTTTTGCCATGATTATTGTGTGCATACTATGCCCTGATGCTCTACATGTGTTTTGTTAAGGGTTTTGTCATCTTTCCAGAGGTGCAACCCATGTATTTTTCTGATGTGTGTGGTGTCTTGTGCAAGCTTACAAAGTGGTGCACTTAGTAATTCTGTTTTCAGGGACTTAGCAATTCCACTAAGTCCTTGATCTGTTTATCTCATGATGCCATATGTTCATGTTGTTTCCTAGTGATCCGTGCCTCTTTTGAGGATGATCAGTAAGGATGTTTTGTTAATCTTGTAGTTCTCTATCAATCCATGTCTTTGTTTAATTATGGAGCACCCTAGCTTGAGTCAATCGAGCTCTACTTTTGCTACTTTGTGAATCTGGGCAGATTGTCAACTTGTTTGCAATTTTGCCGGTGATGTTGTAGTTGATCGTGCATGCTATGCTATTGTTCTTGCCATGTCTAGCTTGCATTTTGTGCCTTCTTGATGGGTGTATGCTTGTCTTGCCATGACTTGCACCGTAGTGAGTGCATCGAGCTCGTAAACATGCCTACTTGAGTTATGTTTTGTGCCAGTTTTCACTAAGTCTGAAAACTGATTATGTTTTTGCTATGTTCACATGCTTGCAATTGTATTTTCTGATCCCTTTTGGCTCAAGGTCACTAAGGGACTTTTGTTAATCTTTGAGTAGCTCCATGCCATGCTTTACTTTGCCATGTTCAGGTCCTGTAGCATGTAGTTTTGTTGCTCCGAAGAGTGCTACCTGATCTGAAATTCCAGACAAGTGTTAATTTCACTAAGTCTGAGATCTGTTTGCCATATGCATTTTTGCCATGCTTGTTTGAACCTGTTAATGGATGAATTGGCCGTAGCTCAGTGCTAGACTTTTGTTAAGAATCTTGTGCATCCCTGCCATGTATTTTGTTGTCATTTGGGTGCTGTAGCATGTTCATCTCATTGCATTTAGATGGCTACTTGCTGTAAATCGCAGACCGGTGTCATTTTTGAATCGCTTGCCATTTCCAAACCGTAACTCCGATTCCGGCGTTCTTTATATCGTTTTCAAGCGATTTCATCTCATCTTTCCAGTGGCACACTTGGATTTCCAAGTTGAGGCCAGGTTCTTGCATTTCCTGTCATATCTTGCATTTTGCATCCCGCATCGCATCCCGCATAGCATATCATCTTTGCATTGTGTTGTTTGAGTTTGCACGTGGTTGATTGTGCCCTTGTTGCTTGTTTGTCTTGTTTGGGTAGAGCCGGGAGACGAGTTCGCTAACGAGGAGCCCGTTGAGTTTGCTTTCGAGGATCCAGTCAACTCTGACAACTGTGCAGGCAAGATGATCATACCCTCGAAATCACTACTATCTTTGCTATGCTAGTTGCTCGCTCTTTTGCTATGCCAATGCTACGATGCCTACCACTTGCTTTCAAGCCTCCCAAATTGCCATGTCAAACCTCTAACCCACCATGTCCTAGCAAACCGTTGATTGGCTATGTTACCGCTTTGCTCAGCCTCTTATAGCGTTGCTAGTTGCAGGTGAAGATTGGAGGCCGTTCCTTGTTGGAACATTTATTTACTTGTTGGGATATCATTATATTGCTATGTTATCTTAATGCATCTATATACTTGGTAAAGGGTGGAAGGCTCGGCCTCTCGCCTAGTGTTTTGTTCCACTCTTGCCGCCCTAGTTTCCGTCATATCGGTGTTATGTTCCCGGATTTTGCGTTCCTTACGCGGTTGGGTTATAATGGGAACCCCTTGATAGTTCGCCTTGTTTAAAGCTTTTCCAGCAATGCCCAACCTTGGTTTTACCATTCGCACCTAGCCTTTTTTCCTTGGGTTACTGAGCCAAGGGTCATCTTATTTTAACCCCCGGGCCAGTGCTCCTCTGAGTGTTGGTCCGATGAGCCTGCGGGGCCACCTCGGGGAAACTTGAGGGTTGGTTTTACTCGTATCTGTCTATCTGAGTGTGCCCTGAGAACGAGATATGTGCAGCTCCTATCGGGATTTGTCGGCACATTCGGGCGGTGTTGCTGGTCTTGTTTTAACCTGTCGAAGTGTCTTGAGACCGAGATACCGAGTCTGATCGGAACGTCTTGGGAGGAGGTCTATTCCTTCGTTGACCGTGAGAGCTTGTCATGGGCTAAGTTGGGACTCCCCTGCAGGGATTTGAACTTTCGAAAGCCGTGCCCGCGGTTATGGGCAGATGGGAATTTGTTAATGTCCGGTTGTAGATAACTTGAACCTTAACTTAATTAAAATGAATCAACTGAGTGTGTTACCGTGATGGCCTCTTCTCGGCGGAGTCCGGGAAGTGGACACGGTGTTGGAGTAATGTTTGCGCAGGTTGCTCTCTAGTTTCTCGCTCGCGCTTTGCCTCCTCTTCTCGCTCTCTTTTGCGAATAAGTTAGCCACCATACTTGCTAGTCGCTTGCTGCAGCTCCACATATTTTACCTTGCCATACCTATAAGCTTAATAGTCTTGATCGCGAGGGTGCGAGATTGCTGAGTCCCTATGGCTCACAGATTACTATTACACCAGATGCAGGGCCTGATGATTCCGCTCCAGGAGACGCCTATGAGCTCAAGTGGGAGTTCGACAAAGACTCTCAACGTTACTACGTTTCCTTTCCCGATGATCAGTAGTGGTGCCCAGTTGGGGGTGATTGGGACCGTGTCGCATGTTGGGTTCTCTTTTATTTTGGCGCCGTAGTAGGGCCATGAGTGTTTGGATGATGTAATGTTATTTATGTACTTGATTGACGTGGCGAGTGTAAGACAACTATGTTATCTCCCCTTTCATTATTATATTACATGGGATGTTGTGAAGATTGCCTAACTTGCGACATATGCCTTCAATGCGATTATGTCTCTAAGTCGTGCCTCAACACGTGGGAGCTATAGTCGCATCGAGGTTGACAGCCGCGCCACCTCCTGCCCCTCCTCTTCCACTACTTTGGGCCCATGAGGCCCATTAACCTCTGGGGGGGGGGGGTTTCGGTAACCCCCCGGTACTCCGGTATATATCCGATAACCCCCGGAACCATTCCGGTGTCCGAATATAGTCGTCCAATATATCAACCTTCATGTCTCGACCATTTCAAGACTCCTCGTCATGTCCGTGATCACATCCAGGACTCCGAACTACCTTCGGTACATCAAAACACATAAACTCATAATATAACCGTCATCTAACTTTAAGCGTGCGGACCCTACGAGTTCGAGAACTATGTAGACATGACCGAGACATGTCTCCGGTCAATAACCAATAGCGGAACCTAGATGCTCATATTGGCTCCTACATATTCTACGAAGATCTTTATCGGTCAAACCGCATAACAACATACGTTGTTTGCTTTGTCATCGGTATGTTACTTGCCCGAGATTCGATCGTCGGTATCTCAATACCTAATTCATCTCGTTACCGGCAAGTCTCTTTACTCGTTCCGTAATACATCATCCCGCAACTAACTCATTAGTTGCAATGCTTGCAAGGCTTAAGTGATGTGTATTACCGAGTGGGCCAAGAGATACCTCTCCAACAATCATAGTGACAAATCCTAATCTCAAAATACGCAAACCCAAAAAGTACCTTTGGTGACACCTCTAGAGCACCTTTATAATCACCCAGTTACGTTGTGACGTTTGGTAGCACACAAAGTGTTCCTCCGGTAAACGCGAGTTGCATAATCTCATAGTCACAGGAACATGTATAAGTCATGAAGAAAGCAATAGCAACAAACTAAACGATCAAGTGCTAAGCTAACGGAATGGGTCAAGTCAATCACATCATTCTCCTAATGACGTGATCCCATTAATCAAATGACAACTCATGTCTATGGCTAGGAAACTTAACCATCTTCGATTAACGAGCTAGTCTAGTAGAGGCATACTAGTGACACTTTGTTTGTCTATGTATTCACACATGTATCATGTTTCCGGTTAATACAATTCTAGCATGAATAATAAACATTTATCAGATATAAGGAAATAAATAATAACTTTATTATTGCCTCTAGGGCATATTTCCTTCAACCCCTCCACCCACTCTTCATTCGTGGAGAGAGCCATCAAAACATGCCTACACTTCCAACATACATTTTCTGAGAGAGAACCACTTACACTTGTGTTGAGATCAAGATATTCCACTCCAACCACATAAATCTTGATCTCTAGCCATCCCCAAGTTTCTTTCCACTCAAATCATCTTTCCACCAAATCCAAATCTGTGAGAGAGAATTGAGTGTTGGGGAGACTATCATTTGAAGCACAAGAGCAAGGAGTTCATCATCAACACACCATCTATTACCTTTTGGAGAGTGGTGTCTCCTAGATTGGTTAGGTGTCACTTGGGAGCCTCCGCCAAGATTGTGGAGTTGAACCAAGGAGTTTGTACAGGCAAGAAGATCGCCTACTTCATGAAGATCTACCCTAGTGAGGCAAGTCCTTCGTGGGCGATGGCCATGGTGGGATAGATAAGGTTGCTCCTTCGTGGAACCTTCGTGGGTGGAGCCCTCCGTGGACTCGCGCAACCGTTACCCTTCGTGGGTTGAAGTCTCCATCAAAGTGGATGTACGATAGCACCACCTATCGGAACCACGCTAAAAATCTCTGTGTCTACATTGCGTTTTATCCCTCCAAACTCCTCCCTTTACCTTCATGTGCAATGTTTTACATTCCGTTGCTATACTCTTAGACTTGTATGTGTAGGTTGTTTACATGACTAGTGCTAAGTTGCTAAAATCTGCCAAGACTTAAAATTGGGAAAAGGCTATATTTTTATTTGGTCCAGTAGTCTAATCACCCCCTCCAGACATACTTTCAATCCTACAGGCCGAGGGAGAGTTTCATCAGCACGACGGCATGTTGACGATGATAATGAAGTTACCAGCGCAAGGCTTCGCCTAAGAACTACGACGATATGACCGAGGTGTGTATCTGTGGAGGGGGGCACCGCACACGGCTAAAACAATTGTCAACTTGTGTGTCTATGGGGTGCCCCCTCCCCCGTATATAAAGGAGGGGAGGAGGGGCGCGGCCCTCATGGTGCGCCCCAAGGGGGGATTCCTACTCCTACTAGGAGTAGGTTTCCCCCCTTTCCTAGTCCTAATAGGAGGGGAGGAAGGGGAAGAGGAGAAGAAGGAAAGGGGGGGCGCCCCCTCCCAATTAGGATTGGGCTTGGGGGGCCCGCCCCCACCTCTTGGCTGCCTCCTCTCTCTTCCACTAAAGCCCATGTAGGCCCATTAAGCGGGGGTTCCGTAACCCCCCTAATATTTTCTCCTTTTCCAGCCCAGAATCCCAGCTACCGGCATTCTCTCTCTTCATGTAAACCTTTAAAATAAGAGTGAATAGGCATAAGTATTGTGACATAATGTGTAATAACAGCCATAATGCAATTAATATCGATATAAAAGCATGATGCAAAATGGACGTATTAGGCGGCGCCACCTCCCTAGTCCAATTCGGACCAGCCCATGGGGGGCGTGCGGCTCCCCTTGTGGCCCTTCTCTCCTTTCCATTAAGGCCCAATACTTCCCCCGATGAATTCCCGTAACTCTCCGGTACTCCGAAAAATACCCGAACCACACGGAACCTTTCTGATGTCCGAATATAGCCTTCCAATATATCGATCTTTACGTCTCGACCATTTCGAGACTTCTCCTCATGTTCGTGATCTCATCTGGGACTCCGAACAAACTTCGGTCATCAAATCAAATAACTCATAATACAAATCGTCATCGAACGTTAAGCGTGCGGACCCTACGGGTTCGAGAACTATGTAGACATGACCGAGACATATCTCCGGTCAATAACCAATAGCGGAACCTATATGCTCATATTGGCTCCTACATATTCTACGAAGATCTTTATCGGTCAAACCGCATAACAACATACGTTGTTCCCTTTGTCATCGGTATGTTACTTGCCCGAGATTCGATCATCGGTATCATCATACCTGGTTCAATCTCGTTACCAGCAAGTCTCTTTACTCGTTCCGTAATGCGTCATCCTGTAACTAACTCATTAGGCACATTGCTTGCAAGGCTTATAGTGATGTGCATTACCGAGAGGGCCCAGATATACCTCTCCGATAATCCGAGTGACAAATCCTAATCTCGATCTATGCCAACTCAACAAACACCATCGAAGACACCTGTAGAGCATCTTTATAATCACCCAGTTACGTTGTGACGTTTGATAGCACACTAAGTGTTCCTCCGGTATTCGGGAGTTGCATAATCTCATAGTCATATGAACATGTATAAGTCGTGAAGAAAGCAATAGCAATAAACTAAATGATCTCAGTGCTAAGCTAACGGATGGGTCTAGTCCATCACATCATTCTCTAATCATGTGATCCCGTTCATCAAATGATAACACATGTCTATGGCTAGGAAACTTAACCATCTTTGATTAACGAGCTAGTCAAGTAGAGGCATACTAGGGACACTCTGTTTGTCTATGTATTCACACATGTACTAAGTTTTCGGTTAACACAATTCTAGCATGAATAATAAAAATTTATCATGATATAAGGAAATATAAATAACAACTTTATTATTGCCTCTAGGGCATATTTCCTTCAAGGAGCTCCAAGGGCCTCTTCAAGTAGATGATTGTGTTGGGTTGGTGAGTTGTCTCATGTAACTTTCCTTCAATACAAGAACTGCAAGCATGATCTTTGGCAAAACCCACATTTGCTAGTCCATAGACATGATCCCCTTTGAGGAGACTTTGCAAAGACCTCATATTGACATGGGGAAGTTGGCGATGCCACCCACATCAACTTTAGCCATTAGGCAAAGTCGCGGTCTTAGTGGGTCGCTCCGAAAAGTTCACCACATAGAGACCTTTCTCGACATGCCCAACAAAAGCTACTTTAAGAGTCTTGATCCACAAAAGGGCCACGGTATCAAGATCAAAGAATTTTGCTAAGCCCATAAGTGCAAGTTGATGAACGGAAAGCAAATTGTATGGAAGGGACTCAACAAGCATGACCTTCTCAATAGATAAATCTTAAGAGATGACCACCTTGCCAAGTCCCAATACCTTAGATGTTGAAGCATCACCGAATTGGACATGTGGGCATAGATGGAATTGGATGCACATCCACCACCAAGTCCTTACTCTCGGTCATATGAATTGTCGCTCCACTATCGAGCAACCATGACACCCCACAGGAAGCAAACTCCTACAAGAGATCAATGCTTGGATTTAGGTACCCATTTTTGAATGGATCCTTTGAGGTTAGTAATAAGGGTCTTCGGAACCCAAATAGACCATTCAATGTACTCATAAGAATAACCAACAAATTTGGCATAAACATGCCCATCACTAGCACAACACAAAACATAAGAGGGGTTAAAGTCGTTGGGTTTGTTGGTAGGGGTGGTTTTGCCCTTCTTGGCATTACCTCCCAATTCCTTGTTCTTCTTCTTCTCATGAGTACCCTCACCCGCCTTGATAAAGGTTTGCTTGAGAGGGGGAGGGGTTGCTTGGTCTTGTTCTTCTTCTTCTTCTTTGACTTGGGTACAAACCCAAGTCCTTCCTTTCCCACAACTTTCTTCTGATTACTCAAAAGGTCATTTAGGTTCTTCTCACCTTGTATGTATGTCACAAGACCCTTCTAAAGTTGCTCTTTCAACTTGGCATTTTCCTCCACAAGATGCACATGCTCACAACAAGGGTTAGTAGCATGGGCATTATCAATTACAATGGAAGGAGGACACGTGGAAATCTCCTTGGTTAGCTTCACTTGGAGTTGATCACGAGACTCCTTGAGAGAAGCATGAACACCCTTCAAGACCTTTTGAGCCTTGTAAAGTGTGTCAAACTCTTCCTTGAGTCTATCATGGCCAACTCTAAGTGCAACTTTCTCGGATTTAAGCACACGAGTAAGAACAATAGCATGATCAAGATCTTTTTGCAATTTAGCATGATCAACGTTGTGTGACTCCTCAAGAGTCAAACGAAGACCTCGCTCTTCCTCTATAGCAATGGAAAGATCCGCAATCTCATTAGCATAGTCATGACTATGCCCCTACAACTTGGAGATAGTATCCTCATGGGACTCTATGATATCATTGGCCTCACCAAGTTGTTCCAAGAGAGCAACAAAGTGCTTCTTGGATTCACCTTGAGCTTACTCACGAACTTGGTAAACTCATTCTCATCAACATTCACCACCTCACTATCATCAACATGATTTAATAATGAAGTATTAGTAGTGATGGTGGTTTTGATGTTTGAGGTTACCTTGTTGATACCTTTGGCCATGAGACACTTGGCAATGGTGTTCTCATTGGGGGCGCTGAAGAGAGACAGGGGGAAGATGTGGCAATGGCCATGGTTGCCGTTGTCATTCCTTATCCACTTGTGTCATCATCATCATCATCATCGGAGGTGTACTCTTCATGTGCCACCAAGCCCTTTGGAGGTATCTTCTTGGTGAAGTTGTTCTTGCTTGGCAAAGACTTGGCTTTATCTTTGCGAATGAGTTTGCCACCATTGTCTTCCCTCTTCTTATAAGGGCACTCCGACACAAAGTGACTCACATTGCCGCAATTGTAGCAAGTCCTCGCTTGTTGCTTGTTCTTTGAGCCACTTGAGTTGTTCTTGGTGAAGTTGAGCCTTGAGTTCCTCTTGTTGCCCCAAAATTGCCTTGGCGCAAGAGCCATGTGCTCATGGTAAGCATATTTGGTGTCCTCGGGGAAAATCTCCTCTTCTTCTTCCGGAATGGCCTTGGCCTTCAAGGCAAGAGTGGGTGAGCTTTTCTTTGACCGGACATGAGCAAGAGCATTGTCGGCGGTCTTCTTCATGATGTTCATGTCAATAAACTCATCCAACACATTGCTTGAGGTTAAGGTGTGGAAATCCGGCCTTTGACGAATCATGGAGGACATGGCCTTGTTGAATGGCATGATGGCCTTGAGAAACTTGCTCTTGATCCAATTTTCATCTGTATCCTTACTCCCATGGTCTTGGAGAGCAACCACAAGAGTGATGCGGCTTGAAGCTATGTCGGTATTTCCCCAAAGAGGAAGGGATGATGCAGCATAGCGACGGTAGGTATTTCCCTTAGTGATGAAACCAAGGTTATCGAACCAGTAGGAGAACCAAGAAACAATATGTAAACGGCACCTGCACACAAATAACAAATACTCGAAACCCGATGTATTAAAGGGGTTGTCAATCCCTTTCGGGTAACGGCGCCAGAAATTGGCAAAACGGACATGAATAAATTGTAGTATATTGATAGATCGAACGCCAGATAAAATAAATAAGAATAAATTGCAGCAAGGTATTTTGTATTTTTAACTTAATAGATCTGAAAATAAAAGGCAAATAAAATAGATCGCGAAGGCAAATAATATAAGAAAGAGACCCGGGGGTCGTAGGTTTCACTAGTGGCTTCTCTCGAGAAAAATAGCAAACGGTGGGTGAACAAATTACTGTTCAGCAATTGATAGAACTTCAAATAATCATGACGATATCCAGGCAATGATCATTATATAGGCATCACGTCCAAGATTAGTAGACCGACTCCTGCCTGCATCTACTACTATTACTCCACACATCGACCGCTATCCAACAGCATGCATCTAGTGTATTAAGTTCATGGAGGAATAGAGTAATGCAATAAGAACGATGACATGATGTAGACAAGATCTATTTATGTAGAAATAGACCCCATTGTTTTATCCTTAGTAGCAACGATACATACGTGTTGGTTCCCCTCCTGTCACTGGGATCAAGCACCGTAAGATCAAACCCACTACAGAGCACCTCTTCCCATTGCAAGATAAATAGATCAAGTTGGCCAAACAAAACCCAAATATCAAAGAAGAAGTACATGGCTATAAGAAATCATGCATATAAGAGATCAAAGAAACTCAAATAACTTTCATGGATAAAAAGAGATAGATCTGATCATAAACTCAAAGTTCATCGGATCCCAACAAACACACCGCAAAAGAATTACATCATATGGATCTCCAAGAGACCATTGTATTGAGAATCAGACGAGAGAGAGGAAGCCATCTAGCTACTAACTACGGACCCGAAGGTCTACAAAGAACTACTCACGCATCATCGGAGAGGCACCAATGGAAGTGGTGAACTCCTCCGTGATGGTGTCTAGATTGGATCTGGTGGTTCTGGACTCTGCGACGGCTGGAATTGATTTTCGTCGACTCCCCTAGGTTTTCT
>NC_053028.1:556766677-556780635 GCF_003073215.2 Triticum urartu
ATTAATTGCAAACAAAACTCCCCCTGACCTGATGTATGTTGGAGGCACTCGTTGTTTCGAGCAAGCCATGGATTGATGCTTGTTGGTGGAGGGGGAGTATAAACTTTACCATTCTGTTTGGGAACCTCCTATAATGTGTTTAGCATGGAAGATATCGCCATCTCTTAGTTGTTACGTTGACAATGAAAGTATACCGCTCAAAATACAATTTATCTCTATTTCAAAACCGAGCTCTGGCACCTCTACAAATCCCTGCTTCCCTCTGCGAAGGGCCTATCCATTTACTTTTATGTTGAGTCATCACCCTCTTATTAAAAAGCACTAGCTGGAGAGCACAGCTGTCATTTGCATTCATCACTGTTAATTTATATTGGGTGTGACTATGATTGGATCTCTTTTACCATGAATTACAATGTCTAGTCAGTCCTTGATCTTTAAAGGTGCTCTGCATTTATGTTTTGCGGTCTCAGAAAGGGCTAGCGAGATACCATCTTGTTATATCATATTATGATTGTTTTGAGAAAGTGTTGTCATCCGAGATTTATTATTATGACTTCTAGTTGATTATGCTATTGATATGAGTAATATGTGAGACCTGAGAATTATTGCAAATGTGGTTAGTTATGATCTATGCTGAAAACTTGAATGCTGGCTTGACATAGTTACAACAACAAGAGCAAACAGAGTTTGTAAAAGTTTTTTTTCTTTCTTTCAGTTTGTCAACTGAATTGCTTGAGGACAAGCAAGGGTTTAAGCTTGGGGGAGTTGATACGTCTCCGTCGTATCTACTTTTCCAAACACTTTTGCCCTTGTTTTGGACTCTAACTTGTATGATTTGAATGGAACTAACCCGGACTGACGCTGTTTTCAGCAGAATTGCCATGGTGTTGTTTTATGTGCAGAAAACAAATATTCTCGGAATGACCTGAAACTCCACGGAACATCTTAGAAAAAATAATAAAAAATCCTCGCCAAAGATGAAGACCAGGGGGCCCACACCCTTCTCATGAGGGTGGCCCCCCCTAGGGCGCGCCCCCTACCTCGTGGGCCCCCTGGATGCCCTCCGACGCCAACTCCAACTCTATATATTTGCTTTCGGAGAGAAAAATTCAGAGAGAAGAAATCATCATGTTTTACGATACGGAGCCGCCGCCAAGCCCTAAAACCTCTCGGGAGGGCTGATCTGGAGTCCGTTCGGGGCTCCGGAGAGGGGGATTCGTCGCCGTCGTCATCATCAACCATCCTCCATCACCAATTTCATGATGCTCACCGCCGTGCGTGAGTAATTCCATCGTAGGCTTGCTGGACGGTGATGGGTTGGATGAGATTTATCATGTAATCGAGTTAGTTTTGTTAGGGTTTGATCCCTAGTATCCACTATGTTCTGAGATTGATGTTGCTATGACTTTGCTATGCTTAATGCTTGTCACTAGGGCCCGAGTGCCATGATTTCAGATCTGAACCTATTATGTTTTCATGAATATATGTGAGTTCTTGATCCTATCTTGCAAGTCTATAGTCACCTACTATGTGTTATGATCCGGCAACCCCGAAGTGACAATAATCGGGACCACTCCTGGTGATGACCATAGTTTGAGGAGTTCATGTATTCACTATGTGCTAATGCTTTGTTCCGGTTCTCTATTAAAAGGAGGCCTTAATATCCCTTAGTTTCCAATAGGACCCCGCTGCCACGGGAGGGTAGGACAAAAGATGTCATGCAAGTTCTTTTCCATAAGCACGTATGACTATATACGGAATACATGCCTACATTACATTGATGAATTGGAGCTAGTTCTGTGTCACCCTATGTTATGACTGTTACATGATGAACCGCATCCGGCATAATTATCCATCACTGATCCGGTGCCTACGAGTTTTCCATATACTGGTTTACGCTTATTTACTTTCCCGCTGCTACTGTTACAATCACTACAAAATACCAAAAACATTACTTTTGCTGTCTTTACTTTTGTTGCGCTACCACCACTATCATATTACTTTGCTACTAAACACTTTGCTGCAGATACTAAGTTTCCAGGTGTGGTTGAATTGACAACTCAGCTGCTAATACTTGAGAATATTCTTTGGCTCCCCTTGTGTCGAATCAATAAATTTGGGTTGAATACTCTACCCTCGAAAGCTATTGCGATCCCCTATACTTGTGGGTTATCATTCACCTTGTATTTACATGTTCGATTTTTTCAGTATAAAAATCGAATACAATTCTTTACTCAAAATATAAAAAGGTGAAGTTCATATTGAAATAACAGAGAAGTTCGGAGTTTATTAAAACCTAGGATTTACCTGTTCAAATAAAAAAACACAACCATTTTTTGCACTTTTAAAAACAACTCATAAACGAAAAAAATGGTTGCTAGAAGTTCAAGTGCTCGAGGAAAAGTTCAAAAATTCTTGTGAGAGAGGTTCACCGTGTATTTAGATGTCCAAAATACATAAAAAAATATGTTGTTTTTGTGTTTTAAAATAATTCTCTCAAACCAGAGAGAAGTTCAAAGTGATAACAACCAGAAGTTCACGTACTACTGGTGTGTATTTCATATAAGAAAAATACAATAAAGTGAAAGAGAGTGAAGTTCAACAGACATGCCCTAGAAGTTCAACTACTTCACGCAGTGCAAAAAACAGCTCGTCAAAAACAGAGTGAGGTTCAAACAGACATGCCCGAGAAGTTTAATTACTTCAAGCAGTGCGTTTCCATTCGCAATGAAGATAAAATCATGATCTCGTCATTTCTCTAATTACTTCAAAACGACAGGAATATCATTTGTGTAAGTTCAAGTCCTCGGTCGGAGAAAGTTAAAAAAATTATTGTGAGAGGGGTTTGTACAAAAGGAATATCATTTGTGTAACACTGATGAAATGGATGAGAAAATTACAAACGAAAATACGTCACAGAAGTTCAACGTGAAAACACATGAAGTTCAACTACTACGCTGAATGAATTTCAGATGAAAAACTTTTAAATACCATCGCGAGTATGAAAAAACGATCAACACGGGAAAGTTATGTGCTTACAGCAGCTTTCCACCGGTATATCACTTGCTCAATTCCGGTGAGTGGATGGAGAGTTACGAGCAGTGGATGGAGACCTACGAGCAAAAAAATCACGTGAAAAACAGAGTGAAGTTCAGGTACACGCGCCGAGAAGTTCAGGTTCTTCACGCGGTGCATTTTTGAAGAATCTGTTTCGCGATAAAGGCAGAACGAATGATCCGCCATTTTCGAAATTACTTGAAAACGGCTAGGAATCAGAGAAAACCATCAACATGAAAAAGTTTCGCATTTTCCGTAGCTTTTCAGCGGTATATTATTTGCCCCATTCCGATAAAGTTTGTAGAAATTACGGCGAAAATACGTTTTTCGCCATTTTCGAAACTGACTTAAAACCGTAAAGAATTGGGAGAAACAATACATACCAAAAAGTTTCGCATTTGTTCAAGCTTTCCAACGCCATATCATTTGCTGCATTCGGACGCACGGTTAAAAAATTAGCTCGAAAATACGAACTCGGTAGGACTTGGACCATTTTCTAAATTACTCTTAAACCATTCAAAATTAGAAAAAAAACTTTCAAGATGAAAAAGTAGCGCATTTTCATAAGCTTTCCAACGTATCATATGCCTCCATTGGATTAGCCGTTTAGAAATGACATCGAAAAAACGAACTCAGCTGTTCGGTTTACGAAATTTTACGTTTTTTCAAATTACTCTTTAACCATAGGGAATTAGAGAAAACTTTCAACATGTGGAAGGAGCGGTTTTGCAGCAGCTTTCCAACGCCATATTATATGCCTCATTCCGATAAACGGTTTAGAAATGCGATCGAAAATACGATTCACGTTTTTTGTGCGAAGAAAAAACGGTTTTCAAAACTGCTCTTAAACCGCTTATATTTTGCCAAAAATTTAAGTTGGGTCATGATATTGGTGTCCATAGCTTTCCAACGGTATATCGCAAGCCCCATTTGGGCAATGTTGGCGGAAGTTCAACCTAGTTCACAGGGAAGTTCAACGTACTACTAGCGGGCAGGTCAGGTTGTGATCAGAATATTATTCTGATCCCGTGATCAGAATATATATGGACACCAATATATATATATAGGAGCTGCCTCTTGGCAAGGCCGAGCTCTTTCTCGGACCGCTCGAGGTTCTGCTTCAGTGCGCGACCTCCGCAGTCAGTGCGGCAGAGGTCAGCAGCGAAGCCTGCATACGCATACAGACATACTTATATTAGACTCCTGCAGATATTATTTGATCCTCTATTCGGCTTTTCTTTGTGAACACCAAACAGAGCATCAGGGGCTACTGTCTATGCGGTAATATTTTCCTATATTTTAAATACTTACCTCAAAGCCTGTTAGAAGGCTGGCACAGGCTTCAGTCAGTCCGCTCTTGGCGGACTGAACCTTCTTGATCACCGCACTCATAATAGTGTGGTGCTCTTCGTCGATGGAAGCGCCGCGAAGCGCTCCCAGCAGGTTGTCCGGTGCCTCTGGATGGACAGAGGTCACCGGCACGGGCGGCTTGCCCCTCTTGGAAGGGGGCCGCCTGCCGGAGTCCGGAACCACTGGAGGTTCCGGCGCGGTGTTCGGCTGAGGGCCGAACTTGGAGCCCTTGGGAGTCTTGCTCCCTTTGCGCCTGGAGTCCGGAAGGTCGCCTTGAGGCGCCTCCGGGACTATCTCCCCCCGGCTCGGTGCCCCTTGAGACAATACCTCGACATTGTCCGTAGGGCAAGGAGAGGAGGCGGTTGGAAGTGTATCACTATTCCATATCCGACGAGTCCAAGGAACCGTCCGACGAGGATACGTCGATACGGGCTCGGGGCGGACTGCATAATCATATTCGACGTTAGGAGAAGCAGTGCAATAAAAGTATGCTATGAGTTACTCTGGTATCCGAATACTTACGACTTCGCCAGGGGCTTGGCCCTGAGTAACCACTCGTCTTCGCCGTCGGCGGCGGTGGTGGAACAGTCCGGAAGGAGAGTCCTTCCCTTCTTGGACCCTTCGGCCTCCCCGGTTGGGGCGGCCTTCCTTTTCTTGTCTCCCCCGGCTGGAGGGGGAGAATCTTCATCTCTCCTCCTCGTTTTCACGGGAGGAGTGCGTCTCGGAGTTATCGGACGATGAGTCCGATACCACCTGGCGCGGGAACTCTTTCGGGTTCCCTTGGCCTTCTTCTTGGTCTTCTCCGGCACCTCATAAGGAGCCGGAGTCCGCATCTCCATCAGGAGAGCGTCTGCAGGGTCTTCGGGCAGAGGGGCCGGACAGTTAATCTGCTCCGATGTCTCCACCCAGTCCTGTCAAAGGCATGGGAGCTCAGACCCCGCACATGGTTAAGCTATGGGAAATAAATACCCTACCAGATGTACAGAACTTACCGGATTCGCAGGGCTTCGCGCTTAGCCCGCGGTCCTCGGTAAGAGAAGGAGGGACCTCGGCGCCCTTGAACAGCACCTTCCAGACGTCCTTATGCATCGTGTCGAAGAGCTCGTGTAGAGTCTGGTGCTGGGCCGGGTCGAACTCCCATAAGTTGAAAGCCCGTTGTTGACACGGGAGGATCCGGCGGAAGAGCATGACCTGGACTATGTTGACAAGCTTAAGTTTCTTGCTTATCATGTTCGGATACACTTCTGGAGTCCGTCCAGCTCCACCGATGAACCCCAGGACAGGCCCTTCTCCTTCCAGGAAGTGAGCCGCGTGGGGATTCCGGATCGAAACTCGGGGGCCGCCACCCAGTTGGTGTCGCGCGGCTCGGTGATGTAGAACCACCCCGATTGCCACCCCTTTATGGTCTCCACGAAGGCCCTCGAGCCATGTAACGTTGGGCATTTTGCCCACCATGGCTCCGCCGCATTCCGCTTGTTGGCCGCCTACTACCTTCGGCTTGATATTGAAGGTCTTCAGCCACAGGCCTGAAGTGGGGCCGGATGCGGAGGAAAGCCTCACACATGACGATGAACGCCGAGATGTTGAGGATGAAATTCGGGGCCAGATCATGAAAGTCCAGCCCATAATAGAACATAAGGCCGCGGACGAATGGATGGAGGGGAAACCCCAGTCCGGACGAAGTGGGGGAGGAAAACCACCCTTTCGTGAGGTTCCGGGGTAGGGACGATCTGCCCCGCGGCTGGCAGCCGGTGCGCGATATCCGCGGCTAAGTATCCGGCCCACGTAGTTTTTTGATGTGTCCCTCCGTGACGGAGGAGACCATCCACTTGCCTCCCGCTCCGGACATGTTTGGAGAGAGTTGAGGAGAAGGATGTGGACTTGGGCGCTGGAGCTCGAGTGCGCGAGAATGGATGAGCAAGGAGGAAGAAGGCGTGGGTAGAAAAAGGTGAACCCTTATCCCTTTATAAGGGCGGACGAAACTATGCGCCCCCACCAGCCTGGTAAAACTCGCTTATCCCCCAAGCGCCGTAATTGATGGCGCGGTTGGGTTACCCACGTCCGTATTGATGGGAATCCCGTAATAAGGGGACACGATCTCTGCTTCGACAAGACGTGCCAAGGAAACCGCCTCGCGAAACACGCTGAGATAGGTTATGAAAAACGATTCGAATAAAGACCTGGCTGTGGTGTGATGTCACACATACGGGGTACGTCAGCAGATTAGATTTGTGTAAATATTATTCCTCTACGGTGGTATGTGGAACTTATTTTGCAGAGCCAGACACGATCCTCGTGTTCAAAATCTTCTATGAAGTATTCGGAGGAGGAACCCGCCTTGCAATGCCGAAGACAAATCTGCGCGCCGGACTCATCGTCATTGAAGCCTGGTTCAGGGGCTACTGAGGGAGTCCTGGATTAGGGGGTCTCCGGACAACCGGACTATATCCTTTGGCCGGACTATTGGACTATGAAGATACAAGATTCAAGACTTCGGCCCGTGTCCGGATGGGACTCTCCTTAGCATGGAAGGCAAGCTTGGCAATACGGATATGTAGATCTCCTTCCTTGTAACCGACTCTGTGTAACCCTAGCCCTCTCCGGTGTCTATATAAACCGGAGGGTTTTAGTCCATAGGACAACAGACAATCATACCATAGGCTAGCTTCTCGGGGTTAGCCTCTCTGATCTCGTGCTAGATCTACTCTTGTACTACTCATATTATCAAGTATAATCAAGCAGGACGTAGGGTTTTACCTCCATCAAGAGGGCCCGAACCTGGGTAAAACATCGTGTCCCCTGCCTCCTGTTACCATCCGCCTTAGCCGCACAGTTTGGGACCCCCTACCTGAGATCCGCCGGTTTTGACACCGACAGTAATCCTGTTCTGGAGGTCATGTTACTTGACCATGAGAACCTACGAACTATGAGGAAGCGATGATGAGCCCAGATTCCACGAAATGGCTTGAGGCCATGAAATCTGAGATGAGATCCATGTATGAGAACAAAGTGTGGACTTTAATTGACTTGCCCAAATGATCGGTGAGCCATTGAGATTAAATGGATCTTCAAGAGGAAGACGGACTCTGATAGTAGTGTTACTATCTACAAAGCTAGAATTGTCGCAAAAGGTTTTCGACAAGTTCAAGGTGTTGACTACGATGAGAGTTTCTCACTCGTATCTATGCTTAAGTCTGTCCGAATCATGTTAGCAATTGCCGCATTTTATGAAATCTGGCAAATGGATAAACAAAACTGCATTCCTTAATGGATTTATTAAAGAAGAGTTGTATATGATGCAACCAGAAGGTTTTGTCAATCCTAAAGGTGCTAACAAAATATGCAAGCTCCAGCGATCCATCTATGGACTGGTGCAAGCATCTCGGAGTTGGAATATACGCTTTGATAAGTTGATCAAAGCATATAGTTTTATACAGACTTGCGGTGAAGCCTGTATTTACAAGAAAGTGAGTGGGAGCACTACAACATTTCTGATAAGTATATGTGAATGACATATTGTTGATCGGAGATAATGTAGAATTATTCTGCAAAGCATAAAGGAATGTTTGAAAGGAGTTTTTCAAAGAAAGACCTCGGTGAAGCTGCTTACATATTGAGCATCAAGATCTATAGAGATAGATCAAGACGCTTGATAAGTTTTTCAATGAGTACATACCTTGACAAGATTTTGAAGTAGTTCAAAATGGAACAGTCAAAGAAAGAGTTCTCTCTGTGTTACAAGGTGTGAAGTTGAGTAAGACTCAAAGCCCGACCACGGCAGAAGATAGAAAGAGAATGAAAGTCATTCCCTATGCCTTGGCCATAGGTTCTATAAAATATGCCATGCCGTGTACCAGATCTATTGTATACCCTACACTATTTTTGGCAAGGGAGTACAATAGTGATCTAGGAGTAAGATCACTAGACAGCGGTCAAAATTATCCTTAGTGAAATAAGGATATGTTTCTCGATTATGGAAGTGACAAAAAGGTTTGTCCTAAAGGGTTATGTCGATGCAAATTTTGACACTGGTCCAGATGACTCTAAGTCTCAATCTGGATACATATTGAAAGTGGGAGCAATTAGCTAGAGTAGCTCCGTGCAGAGCATTGTTGACATAGAAATTTGCAAAATACATATGGATCTGAATGTTGCAGACCCGTTGACTAAACTTCTCTCACAAGCAAAACATGATCACACCTTAGTACTCTTTGGGTGTTAATCACATAGCAATGTGAACTAGATTATTGACTCTAGTAAACCCTTTGGGTGTTGGTCACATGACGATGTGAACTATGGGTGTTAATCACATGGTGATGTGAACTATTGATGTAAAATCACATGATAAATATTCATGCTAGAATTGTATTAACCGGAAACATGATACATGTGTGAATACATAGACAAACAGAGTGTCACTAGTATGCCTCTACTTGACTAGCTCGTTGATCAAAGATGGTTATGTTTCCTAGCCATTGACATGAGTTGTCATTTGATTAACGGGATCACATCATTAGGAGAATGATGTGATGGACTTTACCCATTCCATTAGCTTAGCACACGATCGTTTAGTATTCTGCTATTGTTTTCTTCATGACTTATACATGTTCCTATGACTATGAGATTGTCCAACTCCCGTTTACCGGAGGAATACTTTGTGTGCTACCAAACGTCACAACGTAACTGGGTGATTATAAAGGTGCTCTACAGGTGTCTCCGAAGGTACTTGTTGGGTTGGCGTATTTCGAGATTAGGATTTGTCACTCCGATTGTCGGAGAGGTATCTCTGGGCCCACTCGGTAATGCACATCAGTATAAGCCTTGCAAGCATTGCAACTAATGAGTTAGTTGCGGGATGATGTATTATAGAACGAGTAAAGAGACTTTCCGGTAACGAGAATGAACTAGGTATTAAGATACCGACGATCGAATCTTGGGCAAGTAACGTACCAATGACAAAGGGAAGAACGTATGTTGTTATGCAGTTTGACCGATAAAGATCTTCGTAGAATATGTAGGAGGCAATATGAGCATCCAGGTTCCGCTACTGGTTATTAACCAGAGACGTGTCTCGGTCATGTCTACATAGTTCTCGAACCCGTAGGGTCCGCACGCTTAACGTTCGTTGATGATATAGTACTATGAGTTATGTATGTTGGTGACCGAATGTTGTTCGGAGTTCCGGATAAGATCACGGACATGACGAGGAACTCCGGAATGGTCCGGAGATAAAGATTGATATATGGGATAATAGTGTTTGACTCCGGAAGGGGTTCCGGATGTTTCCCGAAATGTTTGGGTACGAGAACACTTTATTTGGGCCAAAGGGGAAAGCCCACAAGGTTTTTGGAAAGCGCAAAAGGAAGTTTTGCGGAGTCCAGGGGCCAGACGCCAGGGTCCCTGGCGTCTGGGTCCAGACGCCGGGAACCCTGGCGTCTGGCCCTGGAGTCCGAGAAGGACTCTTGCCTTTCGGGTGAAACCGACTTTGTGGAGGCTTTTACTCCAAGTTTCGACCCCAAGGCTCAACATATAAATAGAGGGGTAGGGCTAGCACCCAAGACACATCAAGAAACACCAAGCCATGTGCCAGCTACCCCGTCCCCTCTAGTTTATCTTCCGGCATAGTTTTCGTAGTGCTTAGGCGAAGCCCTGCGGAGATTGTTCTTCACCAACACCGTCACCACGCTGTCGTGCTGACGAAACTCATCTACTACTTCGCCCCTCTTGCTGGATCGAGAAGGCGAGGACGTCATCGATCTGAACGTGTGCTGAACGCGGAGGTGCCGTACGTTCGGTACTTGGTCAGGACGGATCGTAAAGGTGTACGACTACATCAACCGCGTTGATAAACGCTTCCGCTTACGGTATACGAGGGTACGTAGACAACACTCTCCCCTCTCGTTGCTATGCATCACCATCTAGGAATTTTTTTGAAATTACTACGTTCCCCAACAAAATCCCCATTGGTCCGGGCTGTTAACGGTTTATCGGATCCGAAACCGGACCCGATAGCTTAACGGCGACCCATTACGGTGGATGCCACGTGTCGGTTACCCTTGACGAAAGCACTTTCATGACTCGCCATTTATCGTCATGGAAGTGGACACTTCCGTGATGATAATTTTTGTAATGTCATGGAACACTTCTACACAGCACGGGTATGACTATCTTGATTCTGTCATAAAATTGTCATGGATGTAGATGCATGACAGAAAGCATGACCTACTATGACAAACATGTATCATCACGGAAGTGTCTTTTTTTTGTAGTGCATAGGGAATGACTTTCATTTTCTCTCTATCTTCTGCAGTGGCCGGGCATTGAGTCTGACTCAACTTCACACCTTGTAACACAGGCAAGAACCCTTTCTTTGACTGATCCATTTTGAACTTCTTCAAAATTTTATCAAGGTATGTGCTTTGTGAAAGTCCAATTAAGCGTCTTGATCTATCTCTATAGGTCTTGATGCCCAATATGTAAGAAGCTTCACTGAGGTCTTTCATTGAAAAATTCTTATTCAAATATCCTTTTATGCTATCCAGAAAATCTGTATTATTTCCAATCAACAATATGTCATCCACATATAATATTAGAAATGCTACAGAGCTCCCACTCACTTTCTTGTAAATACAGGCTTCTCCAAAAGCCTGTATAAAACCATATGCTTTGATCACACTATCAAAGCGTATATTCCACTCCGAGAGGCTTGCACCAGTCCATAAATGGATCGCTGGAGCTTGCACACTTTGTTAGCACCTTTTGGATCGACAAAACCTTCTGGTTGCATCATATACAACTCTTCTTTAAGATATCCATTAAGGAATGCAGTTTTGACATCCATTTGCCAAATTTCATAATCATAAAATGCGGCAATTGCTAACATGATTTGGAGGACTTAAGCATCGCTACGGGTGAGAAGGTCTCATCGTAGTCAACTCCTTGAACTTGTCGAAAACCTTTCGCAACAAGTCGAGCTTTGTAGACAGTACATTACCGTCAGCGTCAGTCTTCTTCTTGAAGATCCATTTATTCTTTATGGCTTGCCGATCATCGGGCAAGTCAACCAAACGTCCACACTTTGTTCTCATACAAGGATCCCATCTCAGATTTCATGGCCTCAAGCCATTTTGTGGAATCTAGGCTGATCATCGCTTCCTAATAGTTCGTAGGTTCATCATGGTCAAGTAACATGACCTCCAGAACATGATTACCGTATCACTGTGGTGCGGACCGTACTTTGGTTGACCTACGAGTTTCGGTAGTAACTTGATCTGAAGTTTCATGATCATCATCATTAACTTCCTCACTAAATGGTGTAGGAATCACTGGGACTGCTTTCTGTGATGAAATACTTTCCAATTCGGGAGAAGGTACAATTACCTCATCAAGTTCTACTTTCCTCCCACTCACTTCTTTCGAGAGAAACTCCTTCTCTAGAAAGGATCCATTTTTAGCAACAAATATTTTGCCTTCGGATCTATGATAGAAGGTGTACCCAACAGTCTCCTTTGGGTATCCTATGAAGACACATTTCTCCGATTTGGGTTCGAGCTTATCAGGTTGAAGCTTTTCCACATAAGCATCACAACCCCAAACTTTAAGAAACGACAGCTTAGATTTCTTGCCAAACCACAGTTCATATGGTGTCGTCTCAACGGATTTAGATGGTGCCTTATTTAACGTGAATGCACTTGTCTCTAAAGCATAACCCCAAAATGATAGCAGTAAATCGGTAAGAGACATCATAGATCGTACCATATCTAATAAAGTATGGTTACGACGTTCGGACACACCATTACACTGTGGTGTTCCAGATGGCGTGAGTTGCAAAACTATTCCTCATGGTTTCAAATGAAGACCAAACTCATAACTCAAATATTCACCTCCATGATCAGATCGTAGAAACTTTATTTTCTTGTTACGATGATTTTCCACTTCACTCTGAAATTCTTTGAACTTTTCAAATGTTTCACACTTATGTTTCATTAAGTAGATATACCCATATCTGCTCAATCATCTGTGAAGGTTAGAAAATAATGATACCCGCTACAAGCCCCAACACTCATTGGACCGCATACATTAGTATGTATAATTTCCAATAAGTCAGTGGCTCGCTCCATTGTTCCGGAGAACGGAGTCTTAGTCATCTTGCCCATGAGGCATGGTTCGCAAGCATCAAGTGATTCCAGAATCCTGTCACCAAGGAGTTTCTTCATGCACTTTAGACCAATATGACCTAAACGGTAGTGCCACAAATAAGTTGCACTATCATTATTAACTTTGCATCTTTTGGCTTCAATATTATGAATATGTGTATCACTACAATCGAGATTCAACAAAAATAGACCACTCATCAAGGGTGCATGACCATAAAAGATATTACTCATATAAATAGAACAACCATTATTCTCTTATTTAAATAAATAACCGTCTCGCATCAAACAAAAACCATATATAATGTTCATGCTCAACGCTGGAACTAAATAACAATTATTTAGGTCTAAACTAATCCCGATGGTAGATGTAGAAGTTGCGTGCCGACGGCGATCACATCGACTTTGGAACCATTTCCCACACGCATCGTCACCTCGTCCTTAGCCAATCATCGTTTAATCCGTAGCCCCTGTTTCGAGTTGCAAATATGAGCAACAGAACCAGTATCAAATACCCAGGCGCTACTACAAGCATTAGTAAGGTACACATCAATAACGTGTATATCAAATATACCTTTCACTTTGCCATCCTTCTTATCCGCCAAATACTTGGGCCAGTTCCGCTTCCAGTGACCAGTCCCTTTGCAGTAGAAGCACTCAGTTTCAGGGTTAGGTCCAGATTTGGGCTTCTTCCCTTGAGCAGCAACTAGCTTGCTGTTCTTCTTGAAGTTCCCCTTCTTCCCTTTGCCCTTTTTCTTGAAACTAGTGGTCTTGCTAACCATCAACACTTGATGCTCCTTCTTGATTTCTACCTCCGCAGCCTTTAGCATCGCGAAGAGCTTGGGAATTGTCTTTTCCATCCCTTGCATGTTATAGTTCATCGCGAAGCCTTTATAGCTTGGTGGGAGTGATTGAAGAAGTCTGTCAATGACACTATCATCAGGAAGATTAACTTCCAGCTGAGTCAAGTGGTTATGGTACCTAGACATTCTGAGTATGTGTTCACTGATAGAACTATTCTCCTCCATTTTGCAGCAGTAGAATTTGTTGGCGACTTCATATCTCTCAACTCGGGCATTTGCTTGAAATATTAACTTCAACTCCTGGAACATCTCGTATGCTCCATGACGTTCAAAAGGTCTTTGAAGTCCCGATTCTAAGCTGTAAAGCATGGCACACTGAACTATTGAGTAGTCATCAGCTTTGCTCTGCCAGACGTTCATAACATCTGGAGTTTCTCCTGTAGCGCGTCTTGCGCCTAGCGGTGCTTCCAGGACGTAATTCTTCTGTGCAACAATGAGGATAATCCTCAAGTTACGGATCCAGTTAGTGTAGTTGCTACCATCATCTTTCAACTTAGCTTTCTCTAGGAACACATTAAAATAAGGGAATGTAGCA
>NC_053028.1:556781635-556796733 GCF_003073215.2 Triticum urartu
AGGAACCCTAGAGGGGCGCAGACCCCCTCCCTTATATATACTTGAGGTATGGGGCTGCCCAACACATGTGATGATCTCTCTCTTGGCGCAGCCCTACCCTCTCCCTCCTCATCCTCTGTAGTGCTGGCGAAGCCCTGCCTGGAGTACCGCGCTCCTCCACCATCACATGCCGTTGTGCTGCTGCTGGACAGAGTCTTCCCCACCTCTACCTCTCTCCTTGCTGGATCAAGCGTGGGAGACGTCACCGGGCTGTACGTGTGTTGAACGCGGAGGCCCGTGTCGGCGCCTAGATCGGAATCGACCGCGATCTGAATCGCTGCGTGTACGACTCCACCACCAATGTTTCTTTGTAATGCTTCCGCATTGCGATCTTCAAGGTATGAAGATTGCACTCCTCTCTCTCGTTGCTAGTCTCTCCATAGATGATCTTGGTGACACGTAGGGAAAATTTTGAATTATCGCTACGTTCCCAACAAGTGGCATCATGAGCTAGGTCTTGCCGTAGATTCTATTGCACAAGTTAGAACACAAGTTGTTTGTGGGCATCGATTTTGTCAATTATTGCTGTTACTAGTTATTATCTTGATTCGGCGGCATCGTGGATGAAGCGGCCCGGACCGACCTTACACGTACTCTTAACGTGAGACTGGTTCCACCGACTGACATGCACTAGTTCATAAGGTGGGCTAGCGGGTGTCTGTCTCTCCCACTTTAGTCGGATCGAATTTGATGAAAGGGCCTTATGAATGGTAAATAGAAATTGGCATATCACGTTGTTGGTTTTGCGTAGGGTAGAACGTTTCTGCTAGAAACCCATAGCAGCCATGTAAAACATGCAACAACAATTAGAGGACGTCTACTTGTTTTGCAGGGTTTGCTTTGTGATGTGATATGGCCAAAAGGATGTTGATGAATGATATATTGTGATGTTATGAGATTGATCATTGTTCTTGTATAGGAATTCACGACTTGCATGTCGATGAAGTATGACAACCGGGCAAGGAGCCATAGGAGTTGCCTTAATTTATTTATGACCTACGATCTCAACATAAACATCAATGTTAATTACTTACTTTTATTGCTAAACCGTTAGGCATAAGTAGTAGAAGTAATATGTTGACGAGGGCAACTTCATGAAGACACAATGATGGAGATCATGATGATGGAGATCATGGTGTCATGCCGGTGACGAAGGATGATCATGCCGCGCCGTCGAGATGAGATCAAAAGGCGCAAGGATGATTATTGGACATTATCATGTCACTTATGATTTGCATGTGATGTTGTCATGTTTTTACATCTTACTTGCTTAGAACGACGGTAGCATAATAAGATGATCCCTCATTAAAATATCAAGGATTGTGTTCCCCCTAACTGTCACCGTTGGCTAAGGTCTGTTGTTCGAAGCACCACGTGATGATCGGGTGTGATAAGTTTCTAACATTCGCATACAACGGGAGTAAGCCAGATTTACACACGCAATACACTTAGGTTACTGACGAGCCTAGCATGTACAGACATGGCCTCGGAACACGGAAGAAGACCGAAAGGTCGAGAATGAGTCGTATAGTGGATACGAATCAACATGAGATTGTTCACCGATGATGACTAGTCCGTCCTCACGTGATGATCGGACACGGCTAGTTGGACTCGGATCATGTATCACTTAGATGACTAGAGGGATGTCTATCTAAGTGGGAGTTCATTAAATAATTGATTAGATGAACTTAATTATCGTGAAACTGTCAAAGGTCTTTGCAATTATGTCGTAGCTCACGCTTGGTTCTACTGTTTTAGATATGTTTCCTAGAGGAAAATTAGTTTGAGAGTTGACAGTAGCAAATTATGCGGAGTGGGTCCGTGAACTGAGGATTCCCTCATTGCTGCATAGAAGGGCTATGTCCTTAATGCACCGCTCAGTGCGTGAACCTCGAGCATCGTCTGTAGATGTGGGAAAAACATCTGACATACATGTTTAGATGGACTACATGATAGTCAGTGCGTAATACTAACGGTTTTAGAATTGTGGCACCAAAGACGTTTTGAAACGTCGCAGAACATATGAGATGTTCCAAGACTGAAATTGGGATTTCAGACTAATGCCCACCTCAAGAGGTATGGAGACCTCTGACAAGTTTCTTAAGCCTGCCAACTAAGGAGTAAAGCTCAATCGTTGAGCATGTGCTCAGATTGTCTGAGTACTACAATCACTTGAATCGAGTGGGGGTAATCTTTCTAGATGAGATTAGTGATAGTTCTCCATAGTCACTGGCCACCCAAGCTATTAGAGCTTAGTGATGAACTATAACATATCAGGGATAGACCATGATGATCCTTGAGCAATTCGCGATGTTTGACACCGTGTGAAAGTAGAATCAAGTAGGAGCATCAATTTTGATGGTCAGTAAAACCACTAGTTTCAAGAAGGGCAAGGGAAAGAAGGGATACTCATGATACGGCAAATCAGTTACTGCTCTAGTGAAGAACCCAAGGTTGAACCAAACCGAGACTTAAGTGCTTCTGTAATGAGGGAACGGTTCACTGAAAGCAGGACTACCCTAGATACTTGGTAGATGAGAAGGCTGGGCAAGGTCGACAGAAGTATTTTGGTATACTGTCATATTATTGTGTACTTTACTAGTACTCCTAGTAGCACCAGGTAATAAATACCGGGTCCGGTTGCTAAGCGTTAGTAACTCGAAATAAAAGGCTGCGGAGACTAGCTAAAGGTGAGATGACGCATGTGTTGGAAGTGTTACAAGGTTGATGTGATTAAACATTGAACGCTCCCTCTACCATCAGGATTGGTGGTTAAAAAACCGAAATAATTGTTTTTTGGTGTTTGCGTTGAGCATAGACATGATTGGATTATGTATCGCCACTACGGTTATTAATTTAAGGAGAATAATGGTTTACTCTGTTTATTTGAATAATACCTTCATGGTCTTGCACCTAAAATGAATGTTTGTTGAATCTCGATCGTAGTGATACACATGTTCATGCAAAAGATATAAGATAGTAATGATAGTACACATACTTGTGGCACTGCCATTTGAGTCATTGTTGGTTATAAAACGCATGAAGAAGCTCCATGTTTGGATCTTGGACTCACTCGTTTTTTGAAGACTGAGACATTGCGAACCATGTTCTATTGGTAGATATGCATGGAGAACTCCATGCAGAATGGATTCGTTTGGACTCACTTGATTTTGAATCACTTGAGACATGCAAATCACACCACATGGGCAAGATGACTGAAAGACCTCGTTTCAGTAAGGTGGGAACAGAAAGCGACTGTTGGAAGTATTACATTTTGATGTTGTGCAGTCCAATGAGTGCTGAGGCACGCAGTGGATATCGTTATGTTTCTTACTTCATAGATGATTGAAGTAGATGGTGGTATATTTACTTGATGAAACCAAGTCTGAATTATTGAAGGTTTAAAGTAATTTCAGAGTGAAGTTGAAGATCATCGTAACAAGATGATAAAATGTCTATGATATGATCATAGAGATGAATATCTAAGTTACGAGTTTTGGCACCACATTAAGGACATTGTGGAAATTGTTCACAACTATACTGCCTGGACCACCATAGTGTGATGGTGTGTCCGCGACATCATAACTGCACCCTATTGGATATGGTGCCATACCATGATGTCCTCTATCAAACTATCGTTTATGGGTTAGGCATTAGAGACAACGCACTGACTTTAAATTAGGGCACCACACAATTCTGTTTGAGACGACACTGTTATGAAACTATTGGTTTAGAAAAACCTAAGCTGTCATTTCTTAAAAGGTTTGGGGATGCCGATGCTTATGTGAAAAAGTTTCAGCTGATAAGCTCGAACCCAAAGCGGATAATTGCAATCTTCATAGAATACCCAAAAATAGTTGGGTATACCTCCTATTCCAGATGCGGAAGCCAAAAGTGATTGTTTCTAGAAACAGGTCCTTTCTCGAGGAAAAGTTTCTCTCGAAGAATTTGAGTGGGGAGGATGGTGGAGACTTGATGAGGTTATGAACGTCACTTCAAATAGTGTGTAGCAGGGCACAGGAGTTGTTCCTGTGGCTACCTACACCAATTGAAGTGGAAGCTCATGATAGTGATCATGAAACTTCGGATCAAGTCACTACCAAACCTCATAGGTCGACAAAGATGCGTACTGCTTCAGAGAGGTACGTAATCCTGTCTTGGAAGTCATGTTGCTGGACAACAACGAACCTACGAGCTATGGAGAAGCGATGGTGAGCCCGGATTCCGACGAATGGCTCAAGGCCATAAAATCCGAGAGAGGATCCATGTATAAAGCAAAGTATAGACTTTGAAAGAACTACTTGATGGTCGTAAGGCTGTTGGGTGCAGATGGATTTTAAAAAGGAAGACAGACAATGATGGTAAGTGTCACCATTAAGAAATCTCAACTTGTCATTAAGATGTTTCCCGACAAGTTCAAGAAGTTGACTACGGTGAGACTTTCTCACTCGTAGCGATGCTAAGAGTCTGTTGGAATTATGTTAGTAGTTACTGCATTATTTATGAAATCTTGCAGATAGGATGTCAAAACATTGTTTCCTCGATGTTTTTCTCGAGGAAAGGTTGTATGTAATACAACCAGAGGGTTTTGTCAATCCTGAAAGATGCTGACAAGTATGCAAAGCTCTAGCAATCCTTCTAAGGACTGGAGTAAGCATCTCGGAGTTGGAATGTATGCTTTGATGAGATGATCAAAGATTTTGGGTTTATACAAAGTTTATGAGAAACTTGTATTTCCAAAGAAGTGAGTGGGAGCACTATAGAGTTTTTGATGAGTATATGTTGTTAACATATTGTTGATCAGAAATGATGTAGAATTTCTGGAAAGCATGCAAGGTTGTTTTTCAATGGAAAATCTGGATTAAGCTACTTGAACATTGAGCATCGGGATCTATAAGGATAGATCAAAAACGCTTAATAGTACTTTCAAATGAATACATACCGTGACAAGATTTTGAAGGAGTTCAAATAGATCAGCAAAGAAGGAGTTCTTGGCTGTGTTACAAGGTGTGAGCATTGAGTAAGACTCAAGACCAGACCACGGCAGAAGAGGGAAAGGACGAAGGTCGTCCCCTATGCTTTAGACGTAGGCTCTATAGTATGCTATGTTGTGTACCTCACCTGAAGTGCGCCTTGCCATGAGTAAGTCAAGGGGTACAGGAGTGATCCAGGAATGGATCACATGACAGTGGTCGAACTTATCCTTAGTAACTAGTGGACTAAGGAATTTTCTCGATTATGGAGGTGGTAAAATAGTTCGTCGTAAAGGGTTACGTCGATGCAAACTTTGACACTAATCCGGATGACTCTGAGGAGTAAATCGGATTCGTATAGTAGAGCAGTTATTTGGAATAGCCCCAAGTAGCCGTGGTAGCTGCATATACAAGATGACATAGAGATTTGTAAAGCACACATGGATCTGAAAGGTTCAGACCCATTGACTGATAAACCTCTCTCACAAGCAAGATATGAACACACCCCATAGGTGTTGGATTCACTACAATCACATAGTGATGTGAACTAGATTATTGACTCTAGTGCAAGTGGGAGACTGTGGGAAATATGCCCTAGAGGCAATAATAAAATGGTTATTATTGTATTCCCTTGTTCATGATAATTGTCTATTGTCCATGCTATAATTGTATTAACCGGAAACCGTAATACATGTGTGAATACATAGACCACAACATGTCCCTAGTAAGCCTCTAGTTGACTAGCTCGTTGATCAATAGATGGTCATGGTTTCCTGTCCATGGACATTGGATGCGTTGATAATGGGATCACATCATTAGGAGAATGATGTGATGGACAAGACCCAATCCTAAGCCTAGCACAAGATCGTGTAGTTCGTATGCTAAAGCTTTTCTAATGTCAAGTATCATTTCCTTAGACCATGAGATTGTGCAGCTCCCGGATACCGTAGGAATGCTTTGGGTGTACCAAACGTCACAACGTAACTGGGTGGCTATAAAGGTGCACTGCGGGTATCTCCGAAAGTGTCTGTTGGGTTGGCACGAATCGAGACTGGGATTTGTCACTCCGTGTAAACAGAGAGGTATCTATGGGCCCACTCGGTAGGACATCATCATAATGTGCACAATGTGACCAAGGAGTTGATCACGGGATGATGTATTATGGAATGAGTAAAGAGACTTGCCGGTAACGAGATTGAACATGGTATCGGGATACCGACGATCGAATCTCGGGCAAGTACTATACCGGTAGACAAAGGGAATTGTATACGTGATTGATTGAATCCTTGACATCGTGGTTCATCCGATGAGATCATCGTGGAACATGTGGGAGCCAACATGGATATCTAGATCCCGCTGTTGGTTATTGGCCGGAGAGTTGTCTCGGTCATGTCTACATGGTTCCCGAACCCGTAGGGTCTACACACTTAAGGTTCGATGACGCTAGGGTTATAGGGAAATCGTATCTACTTTTCCAAACACTTTTGCCCTTGTTTTGGACTCTAACTTGTATGATTGAATGAACTAACCCGGACTGACGTTGTTTTCCAGCAGAATTGCCATGAGTGTTGTTTTATGTGCAGAAAACAAGTCTTCGGACATGGACCTGAAACTCCACGGAATATCTTAGAATAAATAATAAAAATCCTCGCCAAAGATGAAGACCAGGGGCCCACACCCTGTCCACGAGGGTGGGGGCGGCGCCCCTCCCCCCTGGCGCGCCCCCCTACCTCGTGGGCCCCCTGGTGGCCCTCCGACGCCAACTCCAACTCCATATATTGGCTTTCGAGGAGAAAAAAATCAGAGAGAAAGTTTCATCGCGTTTTACGATACGGAGCCGCCGCCAAGCCCTAATCTCTCTCGGGAGGGCTGATCTGGAGTCCGTTCGGGGCTCCGGAGAGGGGGATTCGTCGCCATCGTCATCATCAACCATCCTCCATCACTAATTTCATGATGCTCACCGCCGTGCATGAGTAATTGCATCGTAGGCTTGCTGGACGGTGATGGGTTGGATGAGATTTATCATGTAATCGAGTTAGTTTTGTTAGGGTTTGATCCCTAGTATCCACTATGTTCTGAGATTGATGTTGCTATGACTTTGCTATGCTTAATGCTTGTCACTAGGGCCCGAGTGCCATGATTTCAGATCTGAACCTATTATGTTTTCATGAATATATGTGAGTTCTAGATCCTATCTTGCAAGTCTATAGTCACCTACTATGTGTTATGATCCGGCAACCCCGATCATTGATCCGGTGCCTACGAGTTTTCCATATACTGGTTTACGCTTATTTACTTTTCCGTTGCTACTGTTACAATCACTACAAAAATACCAAAAACATTACTTTTGCTGTCTTTACTTTGTTACCGTTATCACCACTATCATATTACTTTGCTACTAAACACTTTGCTGCAGATACTAAGTTTCCAGGTGTGGTTGAATTGACAACTCAGCTGCTAATACTTGAGAATATTCTTTGGCTCCCCTTGTGTCGAATCAACAAATTTGGGTTGAATACTCTACCCTCGAAAACTGTTGCGATCCCCTATACTTGTGGGTTATCAAGACCTTTTTCTGGCGCCGTTGCCGGGGAGCATAGCTCTATTCTTTGAGTCACTTGGGATTTATATCTGCTGGACACTATGAAGAACTTGAAAGACGCTAAGACAAAAATTTATCCCTCAACTACGAGGGGAGGTAAGGAACTGCCATCTAGCTCTGCACTTGATTCACCTTCTGTTATGAGTAAGCTAGCGACACCTAAACCTACTACTGCTATGAATTCTGATATGTCGCATGTTATTGATGATGCCACTTCTGCTATGCATGATACTTATGATGAAACTACTTCTATGCTTGATACTACTGTGCCACTTGGTGAATTTCTAGATGAGCAAATTTCTAAGTCTAGAGAAAGAGAAATTAGTGAACCTGAACACGATGATGTTAGTGATGATGAACCTATGCCTGTTATTCCTGAGGGTTATCTTTTTAATAATGAATCTTATGAAGCTATTCTTGCTTGTCCGGATAAACCTGAACGTAAGAGGTTACTAATTAAGTGGAGTAAGGAATCTTTTAGAGGTAGGATGAGACCCGACCCTGCTTTTGCTACTTCACCTATCTGTGTTCCTGATCAGGATTATTATGATATTACTGTTGATCCAGATATAATTACTTTGGTTGAATCTGATCCTTTTTATGGCTATGAATCTGAAACTGTTGTGGCACATCTTCGTAAGTTAGATGAAATAGCTGCCCTGTTTACTAATAATCTGAGATCGCGCCACTTTTATATACTCAAAATATTTCCGTTCTCATTAAAGGGTGATGCTAAGAAATGGTTTAATTCTCTTGATCCTGCCTGTGTGCAAAGTCCCCAGGATATGATTTATTACTTCTCTGCTAAATATTTCCCTGCTCATAAGAAACAAGCTGCTTTGAGGGAAATATACAATTTTGTGCAAATTGAAGAAGAGAGTCTCCCACAAGCTTGGGGGAGGCTTCTCAAGTTACTTAATGCTTTGCCTGATCATCCTCTTAAGAAACCTGAAATATTTGATATCTTTTATAATGGACTAACTGATGCTTCCAGAGATTACCTGGATAGTTGTGCTGGTTCTCTTTTCAGGGAAAGAACACCGGATGAAGCTGAAATTCTATTGAATAATATGTTGACAAATGAAAATAATTGGGCACCTCCTGAGCCAGCTCCTGCTCCAATTACTGAGCCTATTCCTAAACCAACTCCGAAGAAGAGAGGTGTTCTATTTCTCAGTCCCGAAGATATGCAAGAGGCAAAGAAATCTATGAAAGAAAAAGGTATTAAAGCTGAAGATGTTAAGAATTTACCTCCTATTGAAGAAATACATGGTCTTAATTTACCGCCTGTTGAAGAAGTATATGATCTCAATTACTTATTTACTGAAGAACCTCCCGATATCCCGACACAGGTAGTAAAGGTAAATTCTCTCTATAGATATGATAAAGTTGAAGTCCCTCCTACTAAAATTGCTAGTCAGTGCTTGGATGAGTTTGATGACTTTATGTTTAAGCAAGATGACTTTAATGCTTATTTTGGTAGACAATTAAAGCAGAATACCTTTATGATTAAACGCTTGAGTGATTATATGGATAATATTAGAGGTGAACTTAAACTTGTTAGCAAACATGCTTCTATGGTTACCACTCAAGTAGAACAAGTACTTAAAGCTCAGAAAGAAATGCTTGATGAAATGAATAGTAAGAAAAATGATTATGCTGTTAGAGTGGCTACTAGAACTGGTAGAATGACTCAGGAACCTTTGTATCCTGAAGGCCACCCTAAGAGAATCGAGCAAGATTCTCAAAGAAATAATATTGATGCACCTAGTTCTTCTAAAAGGAAGAAAAAGAAAAATGATAGAACTGTGCAAACTTCTAGTGAACCTATTGCTGAACCACCTGATAATCCAAATGATATCTCTATGTCTGATGCTGAAACACAATCTGGTAATGAACATGAACCTAGTGAAAATGTTAATGATGATGTTCATGATGATGCTCAACCTAGTAATGATAATGATGTAGAAGTTGAACCTGTTGATCTTGATAACCCACAATCAAAGAATCAACGTTATGATAAAAGAGACTTCGTTGCTAGGAAACATGGTAAAGAAAGAGAACCATGGGTTCAGAAACCCATGCCTTTTCCTCCGAAACCATCCAAGAAAAAGGATGATGAGGATTTTGAGCGCTTTGCTGAAATGATTAGACCTATCTTTTTGCGTATGCGATTGACTGATGTGCTCAAAACAAATCCTTATGCTAAGTATATGAAGGATATCATTACTAATAAAAGAAAGATACCGGAGGCTGAAATTTCCACCATGCTTGCTAATTACACTTTTAAGGGTGGAATACCAAAGAAACTTGGAGATCCAGGAGTACCTACTATACCATGCTCCATTAAAAGAAATTATGTTAAAACTGCTTTATGTGATCTTGGAGCCGGTGTTAGTGTTATGCCTCTCTCTTTATATCGTAGACTTGACTTGAATAAGTTGACACCTACTGAAATATCTTTGCAAATGGCTGATAAATCAACTGCTATACCTGTCGGTATTTGTGAGGATGTACCTGTTGTGGTTGCAAACGTTACTATTTTAACGGACTTTGTTATTCTTGATATTCCCGAGGATGATAGTATGTCTATTATTCTTGGAAGACCTTTCCTTAATACTGCAGGGGCTGTTATTGATTGCAACAAAGGCAATGTCACTTTTCATGTTAATGGTAATGAGCATACGGTGCACTTTCCGAGGAAACAACCTCAAGTTTATAGTGTCAACTCTATTGGAAAAATTCCATCGATTATATTTGGAGGTTTTGAATTTCCTCTTCCTACTGTCAAAAAGAAATATGATATACTTATTGTTGGGGATGTCCATATCCCCGTTGAGGTAACATAGTGTTATTCGAAATTTCTCCGGTTCCATGATTATCGGAATGAGTTTGTTAACAAGACTTGATCAACCTTGTTAGTGGATTCTTTTTGATGAGCATGAGATGGATGAAACTAGAAGCACAACCTTCTGTACCCTCTTTATATTTTCTGTTCTTTAGTAGAAATAAAGTAAAATAGTATTTTTCTGTCTGTTTCCTGACTTATCCGTGCAATATAAAAATATCCCGAAAATAAAAGTCCTCAGAATGCCATGCCAATTTAATATGATTTTTTCGGGAATATTTAAGGATTTTTAGTGCAAAAATTACCGCGGGGGGAGCTGCCACCTGGTCACGAGGGTGGAGGGCGCGCCCTACCCCCCTGGGCGCGCCCCCTGCCTCGTGGGCCCACGGTGGCCCTCCTCCACTTATTCCTGCACCCATCTTCTTCCTCTGTCTCGCACAAACCCGAAAAACCAACTCAAGCTCGTGTTCCAGCAACTTTTGCTGCGATTTTCGATCTCCTTGCTCAAAGCACCTCTCGCAAAACTGCTTGGGGAGATTGTTCCTTGGTATGTGACTCCTCCATTGGTCCAATTAGTTTTTGTTCTAGTGCTTTATTCATTGCAAATTTGTGCTGCATAGGTGACCATGTTCTTGAGCTTGCATGTCAAATATATATGGTTCCAAGTAGTTCTAATGCTTGATATATGCTCTAGGCACTTGTATGAGTAGTTGCTATCAATCTTATTGAAGTTGGTTCACTTTGTTTGAAGTTACTAAAAATTTCAGATTGTTTCAGAAATAATGAAGAGACTTTTGAGGGGCTCGTCGAGCCGAAGTTCTAAGGAGAAACAAAAGGAAGAAGAACAGAAGCCCAAATTTAATTCTGCCTCGTCACGCGGAGGTCCGGCCGTGTGAATGGCCTTCCGATGACTTCTTGAGGAGTGCCAGGATTTATGAAGATTTCTATCTATTGATTGAGAACGCCGGCCTCACCAACTTCCTCCGCGACCAACGTCATCAGTATCTCTTACTCACAAATACTTTTGTGCAGAACTTCTACTTTTTCCCTAAGAAATCACCTCCAACAGTAGAGTTCCATTTATATGATGTTGCTAGGGAGATGACATTAGCTGCATTTTGCGAGGTTTGCAAAATACCTTTCGAGGGTTCTTTAGATGAACCACACCGTAATGAAGTGGAAGCTTATATTGACACTATCACTGTGGGAGAAACCAGGAAGGTTTCTGATGCAAGAATTACTAGCATACATTTCCTGTTTTACGCTACTTTGCCTTATTTGCTAGTCGTTGCTTGATTGGTCGCGGAACTGTGGGAACCTTAGTATTCCTGATATTATTATTTTGCTCATGGTTTATACCGCAATAACTCTGTTAGTATGGGTGGAATTGTTGCTAGACGGTTGAGTATGAACCGTACTAAGGGCCCCATCTTTGGAGGCATTTATGCTTCACGCCTAGCTGAACATTTTGAAATACCTATTAGGCATGAGGAGAAAGAAGAAACAGCGCTGCCCCGTGCTTATTTAGATTATAAGAGTATGGTAGCGCATGATTTTCTTGTTAAGAATCGCGAAAGGGCGCTTAAATATAAATTGTACTTTGATAAACATCACCCTGAGACTATTACTTTGCCTGCTCCCTCTTTGTTTAACTTGTCTGCAGGTACTTACATTGTTCCGTGGGCGGCTGTTCAAGCCTATCGGAATCCTGCACCAGCCTCGGAACCGGAGCCTCCACGAATGTCTGTTTATTCTTGGGATCCTGAGGCGGTTGCCAGCCAGTGGCAGTCAGAGTCCTCTTCATCACATTATGATCCCAACTATTCTTCATCGCAGTACGACCCCAGCTTCACCTACGGATATCAGCCAGGTTATCCCTGGCAATAGACCAACTTAGGCCAAAAGCCTAAGCTTGGGGGAGTACGTATTTCCCACCGACATTACATTCATGTTCACACTCATTGCTAGATGTCGGTGCTCATACTCTTTCACTGTAATATCCATGCTAGTTTATTTTCCTTTTTCCTGCTTTCTTCTTGTGTGTTTAATAAACCTTAAGAAAAACAAAAAAATTAGTGTTAGTCTACTTTCCATGCTTGTAGTAGAATTAAAAAGAAAACCCAAAAATATTTCCCGTCCTTCTTTTGCTTGTTGGGAGCTTTCCCGTGTAAATAGTTTTTATTTTTCTTTTCCTTTCTTTGGGGGTCGAGAAGACTATATTGAAAATGCTTAGTGGCTCTTATATGCATGATTGTTTATTTAACTTAGAGCCCATATTACTTGTCTTCTCTCTTGAGTTGAATGCTTGCAGATTCCAGCTTAGTCCAATGCACGTGCACTCTTATATTATACACACCGTTCGGTCGTGCAAGTGAAAGGCAATAATGATGATATATGATGGACTCATTGGGATGAGAAAAGCTGGTATGAACTCGACCTCTCTTGTTTTTGTAAATATGATGATTCATCGTTCCTGATTCAGCTATTATGAAGTAAACATATTTGCAATGACATTTAGAGATTATAGTTGCTTGTGCCATGCTTGATTAGCTATGAGTTATAATGGTTAACCTTGCGTGCCAACATGCTATTGAGATGATTATGATGTGGTATGATAGGATGGTATCCTCCTTTAAATGAATTGAGTGACTCGACTTGGCACATGTTCACGCATGTAGTTGAATCAAATCAACATAGCCTTCATGATATTTATGTTCATGGTGGATTATATCCTACTCATGCTTATATTCGGTGTGAATTAATTTTAATGCATGTTTACGACTGTTGTCGCTCTCTCAGTTGGTCGCTTCCCAGTCTTTTGCTAGCCTTCACCTGTACTAAGCGGGAATACTGCTTGTGCATCCAAACTCCTTAAACCCCAAAGTTGTTCCATATGAGTCCACTATACCTTCCTATATGCGGTATCTACCTGCCGTTCCAAGTAAATTTGTATGTGCCAAACTCCAAACCTTCCAATGAAATTCTGTTTTGTATGCTCGAGCAGCTCATGTGCAACTATGGCTGCCTATATCTTCCATGCTAGGTGGGTTATTCTCAAGAGGAGTGGACTCCGCTCCTCATTCACGAGAAAGGGCCGGTAACCGGATGCCCAGTCCCATGATCCAAAAAGATCAAAGCAAATCAAAATAATTAAACAAAACTCCCCCTGGGACCCGTTGAATGTTGGAGGCACTCGTTGTTTCGAGCAAGCCATGGATTGATGCTTGTGGAGGAGGGGGAGTATAAACCTTTACCATTCTGTTTGGGAACTGCCTATAATGCATGTAGTATGGAAGATACAGCCATCTCATAGTTGTTACGTTGACAGTGAAAGTATGCCGCTCAAAATATTATTTATCTCTATTTCAAAAATCGAGCTCTGGCACCTCTACAAATCCCTGCTTCCCTCTGCGAAGGGCCTATCTATTTACTTTTATGTTGAGTCATCACCCTTCTTATTAAAAAGCACCCGCTGGAGAGCACACTGTCGTTTGCATTCATTATGATTGGTTTATATTGGGTATGACTTGACTGGATCTCTTTTACCATGAATTACAATGTTTAGTCAGTCCTTGATCTTTAAAGGTGCTCTGCATTTATGTTTTGCGGTCTCAGAAAGGGCTAGCGAGATACCATTTTGTTATATCATGTTATGATTATTTTGAGAAAGTGTTGTCATCCGAGTTTTATTATTATGGCTCGCTAGCTGATTATGCTATTGATATGAGTAATTGTGAGACCTACGTGTTATTGTGAGTATGGTTAGTTCATAATAATTGCTGAAACTTGAATGCTGGCTTTTCATGTTTACAACAACAAGAGCAAACAGAGTTTGTAAAAGTTTTTCTTTTTCTCTTTCAGTTTGTCAACTGAATTGCTTGAGGACAAGCAAGGGTTTAAGCTTGGGGGAGTTGATACGTCTCCGTCGTATCTACTTTTCCAAACACTTTTGCCCTTGTTTTGGACTCTAACTTGTATGATTTGAATGGAACTAACCCGGACTGACGCTGTTTTCAGCAGAATTGCCATGGTGTTGTTTTATGTGCAGAAAACAAAAGTTCTCGGAATGACCTGAAACTCCACGGAATATCTTAGAATAAATAATAAAAAATCCTCGCCAAAGATGAAGACCAGGGGGCCCACACCCTGTCCACGAGGGTGGGGGGCGCGCCCCTCCCCCTGGGCGCGCCCCCCTACCTCGTGGGCCCCCTGGTGGCCCTCCGACGCCAACTCCAACTCCATATATTGGCTTTCGAGGAGAAAAAAATCAGAGAGAAAGTTTCATCACGTTTTACGATACGGAGCCGCCGCCAAGCCCTAATCTCTCTCGGGAGGGCTGATCTGGAGTCCGTTCGGGGCTCCGGAGAGGGGGATTCGTCACCGTCGTCATCATCAACCATCCTCCATCACCAATTTCATGATGCTCACCGCCGTGCGTGAGTAATTGCATTCGTAGGCTTGCTGGACGGTGATGGGTTGGATGAGATTTATCATGTAATCGAGTTAGTTTTGTTAGGGTTTGATCCCTAGTATCCACTATGTTCTGAGATTGATGTTGCTATGACTTTGCTATGCTTAATGCTTGTCACTAGGGTCTGAGTGCCATGATTTCAGATCTGAACCTATTTCTCTCCTT